>NC_052151.1:217409122-217615254 GCF_902713615.1 Scyliorhinus canicula
TGGCTTCAGTGATGTCATTTTGTGGGTGGAGCTGGGATGTTGCTCTGAGAGTTTTTACTTTAGTATATCAGACTTGGCTGCTGTGGACTCAGACAGAGAAGTATTTTGGCCTGTTTCTCTATTTTCAATTATAATGAGCTACTCAAAGAAAGAAATCCGATGATTAAGGTTACCTGCTGTTTGGTAAAACCCGTTTTTTGGTTTATCGGATATTGTTATTGAATTGGAACAGTTAATGGGGAATTCATTAAGGGTTATACATCGATTACTGTAGCAGTCTGGGGTCTTCATGTTTTTGGTTGATAAATAGCCTGACAGTGGGCGTTTATACAAATGTTAACTAAATTCATAGAATAAAGTGTATTTTTTTTATTAAAATTGCCGAAGAACTCTGTTGCACAACACCTGAAATACAGGCTCTTGTGCTTATCCTAGCCAAAATCATTAAACAGTTATGTGTCTGGTGAACTTCATCATGTCCTTTGGTGTTTTCTAAACGCTGGCCCATAACGCAACATAAAGTTGGTATACCACAAGGAGGGCATTTGTTTCAGAGCGGTTTACCTGGCGAGTCTCCGGGCCAAGATAAAGACTTCTTTTTGAGACACCTGAAGTGGTTGAGGACTTTATCAACAAAGATGGACTGAGGTCCAATTAAACGCGAGGTGTTGTGGTGTGGATATCTTTATTTGCAGTTTCTTGTCAAAGCTGCGGGCTGAAGGGGTGCTCAGTTTCACTATATATGGTTCTTGATAATCGGTTGTTGAAGTGTTTTTTCTTCCGAGTTGAAGGAATAATTATATGTTGTACAGTTGATGGATCTGAATCGTTTCCCTCCCCAGAAAGTTAATTCGCATTTTGGCCTTGATCGTGTGGCTTTTATTGTCCTGATGGGAACTAGCTTGCGAGCAACGCACAATGCAGGCAAACAGGAGAGAGGTACTGGGGAGCGGCAATGTAAAACCAGGACTAATAGGTTTAGCGTGGTTCGGGTTTGAGTTGGGAGAGGGAAAGGAGTGAGCAAAAATTTGTAACTGGAACCACATCGACTGATCTTGGAAGGGGCCTTTAACTGTGTTTTGAAACCCAGAAATATCTGGGTCTATCGACGATTGCAACAGTGCTTCAAACTTTCATGAAGCAGGTGGGAGGGAGGGGACAAGGGGAGATTCCTTCATCCACATGATTGGGAAATCTCGTATTTCTCACATGTACAATACGGTGTACTCAGAAATCTCTGTTTTGTTTGGTAAGTCTCTGTTCCTGGGAGGCTTAAAAGTAGAATATTTGGCGATAGTGATCTCTGATCACGCTCCACATTTGGTAGACAGGGAGCTGGAGACATGCCCTATCAAGCAGGCTCCATTGATACTAGATGTGGCACTATTGGTTGAGAAGGGGTTCTGCAATCGCATGGCCGCGGCCATTGAGGAGTACATCAGGTTTAACAACAATGGATCTGTCTCTTCCTTTACACTGTGGGAGGCGCTTAAGCCGGTGATTAGAGTAGAGCGATCTTATATAAAGCATACTTACATAGGGCAGTGAGGGAGCGTTTAGTGGTAGAGATCCAGGAAACAGACCGCCGCTACTAGGAGGCTCCTCCTGCGGAGCTGTTTGCTACCAGGAAGTGGCGTCAGGTGCAGTTTGACTTGCTATCCGCTGGAATGGTCGAGCAGCAGCGCCAGCGCGAGGGGCGTGGGGTATGATCACCGGGAGAAGGCAGGTCATCAGTTGGTTCCCCAGCTGAGGCAACAGGCGGTCTCTCTGGACCAAACGAAGTCCGAGTACTGGAAGGGTGGATTAGTGACAACACCGAGAGGCCAATGTGGCTTTTCAGACCTTCGCCAAGATCTGTACAGGTCAGCGCCACTGGGAGTAGCTGGCGACCCCGCTAGGACCAGATGAGGTGATGAGAGTGATTGGATTGATGCAGAAGAATAAAGCCCAGGGCACTGATGGGTATCCGGGTGAATTTTACAGGTAATTATATTTCGAGCTAGGACCAGCAACGGTAGATATGTCCAATGATGCTGTAGCTCGAGGTTATCTGCCAGATATGCTGATACAAGCCTCCCTCTCCCTTATTTTATGGAAAGATAAGGACACAACGGAGTGTGGTTCCTACAGGCCCACTTCACAGCTAAATGTGGATGACAACACGGGTGGAGAAGGTAGTCAAAAAGGCATATGGCATGCTGGCCTGCATTGGCCGGGGCATTGAGTGTAGGAATTGGCAAGTCATGTTGTACCGGTATAGAAACTCAGTTAGGTCACACTTGGAGTATAGTGTTCAATTCTGGTCGCCAAACTACCAGAAGGATGTGGAGGCTGGAGTGAGTTTGCAGATGAGATTTACCAGGATGTTGCCTGGTATGGAGGGCATTAGCTATGAGGAGAGGTTCAATCATCTCGGTTTGTTCTCACTGGAATGACGGAGGTTGAGGGGCGACCTGATAGAGGTCTACAAAATTATGAGGGGTATAGACAGAGTGGATATTCAGATACTTTTCCCCACAGTAGAGGGGTGAATTACTCAGGGGCACATGTTTAAGGTGCGAGGGGCAAGGTTTAGAGGAGATGTACGAGGCAGATTTTTGTCAGAGAGAACAGTGGGTGCCTGGAACCCACTGCCGGAGGAGGTGGTGGAAGCAAGGACGATAGTGACGTTTAAGGGGCATCTTGCCAAATACATGAATAGGATGGGAATAGAGGGATACGGACCCCGGAAGTGTAGAAGAGTTTAGTTTAGACGGGTAGCATGGTCAGTGCAGGCTTGGAGGGCCGAAGGCCTGTTCCTGTGCTGTACTTTTCTTTGTTCTCACAGGACCATTTCACAGCTAAATATGGATGCCAACAAACTGGCTAAGTTACTTCCTTTGCGGTTGGAGCCAAGTGTCCCAGATATAGCGGTGGGAGACTAGACGGGATTCGTGAAGGGTCGGCAGCTCTTCTCTATTATACACCGGGTTCTGAATGCTGCCCTCGTGCCTTCTTTGGCAGTATGTGATTAAAGCTATGAATGCAGAGAAAGCATTCGACAGAGTGCAGTGGAAGCACCTCATTGAGGGACTTGAGGGGGGGGGGGGGGTTGGATTTGGGCAGAAATGTGTGTAACTGCTAGACACGAATCTCGGGGCGCGCGTTCGCTTCAAGGCAACAATATTGTGATACTTTCCTCTGAGCAGGGCTACAAGACAGAGATGTCCATTGTCAGCGCTCCGTTTCGATCTGCCGATAGAACCTCTGGCAGTGAGGGATTTTGAGGGATGGAGGGGGATTGATCAGCTTTATGATGATGACCTGCTCCTTATGTCATGGATCCGGTCTGCTCTATAGACGGGTTGATGAGGCTGCTGAGCCTTTTGCTTCTTTTCGGGCGGTAAATTAATCTGGGAAAAGTCAGTACTTCCTGGTTAGTCCACCAGAAGGGATGCTAATCTGGGGGCATTGCACCTCCGCCTGAGCAGAGGTAGTTTCTAGTAATGGGCATGCAGGTTTCATATTATTAACATAGGTTTCATAAGTTAAACTTTCTAAGTTTGTTTGATAAAGTGAGACTTGATTTACAGAGATGTAGTAGCCTTCTGTTTTCCCTGGTGAGCAGAGTTTAAAATGAACATTCTGCCGAGAATTCACAGGGTGTACTTCCAGAGGGGCCAACAGTCGGATGGCCTAACAGTATGTACTTTCCTCATATATTACTGGGCGGACAAGGCGGAGAAGGTGTTCGGGTACGACACATACTCGGACACCATGTGGGGGAGGTTGGAGGCAAGGTCATGGAGAAGGTCGAGCCTTTCTGCCCAGTAACGACACCATTGCCACTCTGTATAACGGGATATACCACAAACCCAGTGTTTATCTCCACCTTGAAGATATGGAGACAGCTCAGACAACATTACAAGACCAGTGCCATGTCACTATTGGATCCTTTCAATGGTAACCAATTGTTTCGCCACCGGGTTTGGATCCAACATTTAAGGCCTGGGAAGGAGTTAACGTGCTTCAGAGACCTGTTCATAGATGGATGGTTCGCCAGTTGGGAGCAGTTCTCGGCAATATTCCAACTATCAAGGTCACACTTTTTTCAATAGTTCAATAATTTCAATTGCACAATTTAGTCCGCAGTCACAGCTTGCCCTATTCGGGGCAATCTTACGTTAGCAAATACTCGGGGGCGGGGGAGTGGGGGGGGGGCTATATTGAACATGTCTGAACGGGCCATCTCACTGGAATCCTCGTGGCCTGATCAGGTGATGGAGAAATGGGAAGAGGTGCTGGGACCATCTGAGATGAGGTTGTGTGGAATGAGGCCCTCTGTTGGGTAAATTCCACCTCACCCTGCGCGGGGTTCAGACTCATCCAAGTCATGGTGGAAATGAGAGCTGAGATGTTTTTTTCCTTGCTGTTTTAGTGAGAATAAAGAAAGCAATTAAGGGTATTGTGTTCACTGTGTTGAGCAGGATTGTTTAAGGAGTGATTGTACGTTATTTTCAAGTGTGATGTTAAGTATATTTTAAATCTGTGTCAGTAATAAAGTTTGTTTTAATATCCCCATTTCTTTGTGTAATCATTCCTGGAGTGAGGTAACCCATTCCTCACAGTCTTACGAAATTAAAATTGCGTATTGGAGTTTTTGATCGGTGTCTGAGTTTCTATTGGGCTCCGGTCTGGCATCGTTCAGATCGTGGTTTCCACATCTAACTTTGCTTTCAACTCGTGCATTGTATTCAGGCCTCTGCAGTCTCAGGGGAACAGAGGTGCGTTGGAGAGAGCGTCAGCCCTCACTGTCACTGTCAGGGGAGCATGTGCTGGTTATTTTTGGACCACAGTTAGTTGGATCTCCTCTCAGCTGCCAGAATGAAAATTGAAACCACAGCTAAACCTTGGGCTTCTGAAAAACATATCGTTGTGATCAGATACATCACTGCCTGTTGGCATATCAGGAGCGGCTGAGGACTCTGGGTCTGTACTTGATGGAGATTAGAAGGATCAGGCGGGTATCATTGAAATTGACAGAATACTGAGAGGCCTCGATAGGGTGAACGGAAGAGGATGTTCCCACGAATAGGATGAACTAAAACCCAAGGGCACAGCCTCATACTGAAGGGATGAGGGGGGATTTCTTCAGCCAGAGGGTGGTGAATCTAGGGAACTGTTTGCCGCTGAAGGCTGTGGATGCAAAATCACTGTGTCTTTAAGACAGAGATCGATTGGTTCTTGAATATTAAGGGGATCCTGGCTGATGGGGACAAGGCAGGAGAATATGCATGAGAAACATACTGGATTGAATTGAATGTGTTTATTGTCCCATGTACCAATGTAGAGTGAACATTGATTTTCTGCGTGTCGCTCAACAGATAATTTAGTACATGAAAAATAAACACAACTTAATAGGGAAACACAAGGGACACGTTGTAAATACATAGACACAGATATCGGGAGAAGCATACAGGAGTGTAATGTCAAACAGGTAAGTCCATTAGATGGTCGTTTAGCTGTCTGTAAACAGTTGGGAAGAAGCTGCTTTGAAACTATTCGTCTGAGTTTTCAGACTTTTGTATCTCAAGTCCGATGGAAGAAGTTGGAATTGAGTAAGCCCGTGGGAGGGGTGTTTGACTATACTGCCTGCTTTCCCAAGGCAGCGGGATCTAAATAGAGTCAATGGATGGGATGTGGGTTTGTGTGATGGTCTAGGCGTTGTTCACGACTTTCTGAAGTTTCTTGCGGTCTTGGGCCGAGCAGTTGTCATATCAGGCTGTGATGCAGCCAGCTAGGATGCTTTTTATGGTGCACCGATAAAAGTTGGTAAGAGTCAATGTGGACATGCCGAATTTCCTCAGGTTCCTGAGGAAGTATCGGCGCTATTGTGCTTTCTTGGTTATAGCTTCGACGTGGTTGGCCCAGGAAAGATTTTTGTGATGGACACACCGAGGAATTTGAAGCTGTTACCCACCTCCACCTCGGTGCCGTTGATGCAGACAGGCATCTATTTTCCGACACCATTTTGCCAGAGATGTGGGACATTACTATGGAGGTTCACTCCCGGATTAGGTGCCACGTGAACAGGATGAATGACAGGATTAAAGGATGAGTAACCAAATTTCACAGAAACACTGCTATTCCCGTTACTGCATCATTCAATCCCCCGCCGACACTTTTAAAAATATAATCGAAAACACCTTCTGCTTCCAGACACGTGGTGAGAGGCATTCAGTGCCCATTACCGCTCCCTCTCCTATCTGTAGCAAAATAAATTAAAGTGGGTCAAGTTATGACTTTGCAGCTTCACGTTCACGATCACGGAAGCGTGAACATTATTTTACCTCCAGCATCAAGACTAAGAATATGTTATTTCCGAAGTCACGAAAATGTATTTTATTTTTTGCTTGATGCCTCATAGGAATAGATACATGTATGGCTGGCACAGCGGCACGGCGGTTAGCATTACGACCTAACACACACGGAAACAAACCCTGTCTGATATTTCCCTCTCTCACACACACACAAACCCTGTGAGATATTCCCCTCTCTCTCACAGGCACAAACCATGTCTGATAGTCACCTCTCTCTCACACACGAACCTATCTGATTGTCCTCTCTCTCTCACACACTGAACCCTGTCTGATATTCCCCTCTCTCGCACACAAACCCTGTCTGACATTCCCTTTCTCACACACAAACCCTGTCTGACATTCCCTTTCTCACACACACAAACCCTGTCTGATATTTCCCTCTCTCACACACAAACCTGTCTGATAGTCCTCTCTCTCTCACACTAAACCCTGTCTGATATTCCCATCTCTCACACACACAAACTACGTCTGATATTCCTCTCACACACACACACCCTGTCTGATATTCCCCTCACTTTCACACACAAACCATGTCTGAAAGTGCCCTCCCACACACACACAAACTCTGCCTGATATTCCCCCCTCTCACACACACAAACCCTGTGTGATATTCCACTCTCTCTCACACTCACAAACACTGCCTGATATTCCCCTCTCTCTAACACACACAAACCCTGTCTGATATTCCTCTCTCACACACACACAAACCCTGTCTTATATTCCCCTCTCTCTCTCACACAAACCCTGTCTGATATACCACTCTCTCTCACACACAAACCCTGTCTGATATTCCCCTCTCTCACACACACACAAACCCTCTCATATCTTCCCCTCTCAAACACACACACATCCTGTCTGATATTCCCCGCTCTCTGTCACACAAAACATTTATTATTCCCCTCTCTCTCTCACACAAACCTAGTGTGATATTCCCCTCTCTCACACACAGAAACCCTGTCTGATATTCCTCTCACACACAAACCCTGTCTGATATTCCTCTCTCTCACACACAAACATTGTATGATATACCCCTCTCTGACACAAACAAACCCTGTCTTATATTCCCCTCTCTCTCACACACAAACCCTATCTGATATACCACTCTCTCTCACACACAAACCCTGTCTGATATTCCCCTCTCTCACACACACACAAACCCTGTCATATCTTCCCCTCTCAAACACACACACATCCTGTCTGATAGTCCCCGCTCTCTGTCACACAAAACATTTGATATTCCCCTCTCTCTCTCACACAAACCTAATGTGATATTCCCCTCTCTCACACACACAAACCACGTCTGATATTCCTCTCTCACACACACACCCTGTCTGATATTCCCCTCTCTAACACACACAAACCCTGTCTGATCTTCCTCTCTCACACACACAAACCCTGTCTTATATTCCCCTCTCTCTCACACACAAACCCTGTCTGATATACCACTCTCTCTCACACACAAACCCTGTCTGATATTCCCCTCTCTCACACACACACAAACCCTGTCATATCTTCCCCTCTCAAACACACACACATCCTGTCTGATATTCCCCGCTCTCTGTCACACAAAACATTTGATATTCCCCTCTCTCTCTCACACAAACCTAGTGTGATATTCCCCTCTCTCACACACAGAAACCCTGTCTGATATTCCTCTCACACACAAACCCTGTCTGATATTCCTCTCTCTCACACACAAACATTGTATGATATACCCCTCTCTCACACAAACAAACCCTGTCTGATATACCACTCTCTCTCACACACAAACCCTGTCTGATATTCCCCTCTCTCACACACACACAAACCCTGTCATATCTTCCCCTCTCAAACACACACACATCCTGTCTGATATTCCCCGCTCTCTGTCACACAAAACATTTGATATTCCCCTCTCTCTCTCACACAAACCTAGTGTGATATTCCCCTCTCTCACACACAGAAACCCTGTCTGATATTCCTCTCACACACAAACCCTGTCTGATATTCCTCTCTCTCACACACAAACATTGTATGATATACCCCTCTCTCACACAAACAAACCCTGTCTGATATTCCTCTCTATCACACAAACCCCTCTGATATTCCTCTCTCTCTCAGACAAACCATGTATGATATTCCCCTCTCTCAAACACACAGGCCCTGTCTGATGTTCCCCTCTCTCTCTCACACACAAAGCCTGTTTGATATTCCCCTCTCCCACACACACAAAGCCTGTCTGATATTCATCTCTCTCACACACAAATGAACCGGTGCCTCCGAGCGGGGAGGAGGTTATGAGGTGATTTTTGGATGGGCTGGATCTCCCGAGAGTGCAGCAGGAGAATATCTGTTGGAGGTGTTGGGTTGATTTAGTTTCGGGAGGGGTTTGTGGATTGGGTCCGGCTGTTGTATAAGACACCAAAGGCTAGTGTGGGGATGAATAGGATTAGTTGGGAGTGCATTGGGCTACACCGGGGGATGAGGCACTGCTGCTTTCTGTTCTGGCTATACAGCAGTTGGCAATGGTGGACAGGGCATCGGGTGGGTGAAGGGGGATTGAGCGGGAAGGGAGCCAAATACAGGGTCTCTTTGTGTGCAGATGACCTCCTGTTGCATAATCATAGAATTTACAGTGCAGAAGGAGGCCGTTCGGCCCATCGACTCTGTTCCGGTCTTTGCAAAGGCCACCCTAATTAACCCCGTACCTCCACCCTATCCTCGGAAGCCAGAAACCCATCCTCACCTTGTTGCAGACAAAGAGCAATTTATCCTGTACAATCCATCTAACCTGCACATCTTTGGACTGTGGGAGGAAACCGGAGCACACGGAGGAAACCCACGCAGACACGGGGAGAACGTGCAGACTCCACACGGACAGTGACCCAGCGGTGAATAGAACCTGGGACCCTGGAGCTGTGAAGGAACAGTGCTATTGTGCACATATCTGACAGGGTGGGGCGTTTTGAAAGAATTCTGGGAATTTTGGGGGAATTTGACCGTTTCCCGGGATATAAATTGAAAATGGGGAAAAGTGACGTTTTCCGGAAAAATGCCGGGTTGGGGAGATGAGGCTGGGGGAGTTGCTGTTCCGAGTGCTGAGGGTGAGTTTCCGCTATTTCGGGTTACAGGTGGTGGTGAATTCGGCCCAGCTGCATGAGGTAAACTTGGCGCAATTGGTGGAGGGATGGAGGCGGACTTCAAGAGTGCAATGTGTTGCCAACGACTTTGGCAGGGTGAATACAGACGGTAAAAATGACGGTGCTGCCCAAGTCTGTGTTCACCCATCACATCCTTCCCATTTTGTTCCTAGACTGGTGAATGGTATGAGTTCAAGGTTGGTGTGGGCAGGAAAGGTCCCAGGGGGACACCAGTTTGAGGGCACTGTTGAGGTTGGTGTGGGCAGGAAAGGTCCCAGGGGGAGACCAGTTTGAGGGCACTGTTGAGGTTGGTGTGGGCAGGAAAGGTCCCAGTGGAGACCAGTTTGAGGGCACTGGAGGTTGGAGTGGGCAGGAAAGGTCTCAGGGGGAGACCAGTTTGAGGACACAGTTGAGGTTGGTGTGGGCAGGAAAGTTCCCAGGGGATGACCAGTTTGAGGGCACCGTTGCCGGCACCCTGTCATTCCTGTCGCTCAGACACTCCATGATTTCGGAGGTGGTATCGGCGTTGTGGGTTTGGAACCAGTGTAGTCAATTGGAAGACATGACTCTGTCGGCGACAGCGGGGCTGGACACGAGGTTCCGGAGGTGGTGGCAGGTGGGGACAGAGAACTTCAGGG
The DNA here is from genome assembly GCF_902713615.1 of Scyliorhinus canicula. Classification (NCBI taxonomy): domain Eukaryota; kingdom Metazoa; phylum Chordata; class Chondrichthyes; order Carcharhiniformes; family Scyliorhinidae; genus Scyliorhinus; species Scyliorhinus canicula. The sequence continues at coordinate 217,419,239 of NC_052151.1, forward strand.
ATTTGTTTATGGGAGGAAGGTTTGCCGGTCTGGAGGAGTTATCTCACTTGCCGAAGGGAACCAAGTTCAGGTACCTGCAGGTGAGGGACTTTCTTGTAATAGGGGTTCCATCCTTTCTGCAGCTGTTACTTCCGGTGGTGCAAGGCAAGACGTTGTCCGGGGATGACACTGGGGAGGGGTGATGCTGGATATATGTGGAGAGCTGATGGATAGCGAGGAGGTCAGACACGAGTGGGAGGAAGATATGGGATGGAGTTAGGGGCTGGAGTGTGGAAGGAATCCGTGTAGGTGAATGCTTCGTCGTTGAGTGCGAGGTTCAGCATCATCCCATTTAAGTTGGTCGGCAGCTCACATGACGGTCTGGAGGATGAGCCGGTTCTTTCGGGGGAGGAGGATGGATGCGGGCGGTGTGTTGAGGGGAGAGGACTGGTGAATCTTTTGCATATGTTTTGGGCGTATTCGAGGTTGAGGGGGTTTTGGATAGGATTATCGGATGTAAGGTCCGACATTCTGAGCATCGGTGTGGCCCCGAGCCCGGAGCTGACGATAATCGGATTGTCAGAAGATGCGGCAGTTCAGATGGGGAGAGAGAGGCCGGTGTCTAGGCCTTTGCCTCCCCGATAGGCCGGAGACAGATATTGGGGACTAGGAGCCGCCAAAGGCGAGGGTTTGGGTAATGGAGCTGGCAGAATCTTTGCACCTGGAAAGAGTTCAGTTCACCACACGTGTAGTGGAAGAGGAGTTGACCCTGAGGCTGTTTATTCAATGGCAGTTTATTCACTTCTTTAAAGTGAATGGATGTGTCAGCGGAGGCGGTGGAGGGGGGCAGAGGGGAGAATGGGTGTTTTGTTTTGTTTCGGGGGGAAAGCAAAATAATGAGGTGGGTTTGGTGTGACGGAGGAGTGAGGTTTGGAGTGTGGTGGTGGGAGAGGGGGTAGACGGTGAGAGTGAGTTGTTAGTTTGCTGAACTATTGCCCAGGTTTGGCTTTTGTCTTTTTGTAAAAATGAAAAACGCCTTCAACAATAATATTTTTTGTACTACAAGTTTGGTGTGGGAATTCCAATAAATATTTCTGCTCAGTCGATACACTGAATTGGAGGCAAAGAAGCGAAGTGAAGATTCAAAGATTGACTGGGTGCAGGCAGCAGAGCCAAATAAATTGAACTCACTGTTCCATTTTCACGCTCAGTGTCAAAGGGGAAATTGACACAAATGCAATCATCAATCTATCGAATATGAAGGCGGTCATTCAGATAAAATGTTGCCGATGGGAGGGGAGGCCAGAACTATGGGTCATATTTTGAGGGTGAGGGGTAAACATTTTATGTCTGAGCTAACGAGCGTTGTCTTCACCCAGGGACTGGTGAATCTGTGGAACCTCACTACCACAGAAAATAGTTGAGGCCAAGACGTTATGTAATTCCAAGAAGGAATTAGGAATGGCTCTTGGAGCTTAAGGGATCATGTTGTATGGAGGGAAGGCAGGATTAGGATATTGAACTTGATGATCAGCCATGATCAGAATGAATGGCGGAGTAGGCTCGAAGGGCCGAATGGCCTTACGCTTTTTCTATTTTCTTTGTATGTTTCTATGTATAATGAGATGGAATCTGGAACCTATGTTTCTCTGAACCGAGGAGAGATTGAGCCAGATTGAGAATTTTGGCTAATTCTGGACACGACATTGAGGGACGATTCGACAGTTTTAGAAACAGTGTCGTAATTGATTCAGAGATACTTGCCGGACAGCTGACCTTCTGTCGCGTGGAGGGATTAAAGAAACTGAACTGATCTTGCAGGTAGCTCCCGCTGTACAGACATCCCAAATGGTCAACTGCCGATTTATAAACATTCTGTGAGATTTTCATTCAATTCATTATTGAATCGAATTTCCCCAGCGAAATAGAACAGTCACATTCCAGAGTACAGAGTATCTGAAAGAACACTCTGACATTAATGATTACATTTCTGAATGGACAGTCAGAGTGAATGTCACCTCTGAAGCAATATGAGATCAAGGAATATTTCTCCCGCTGTTTAACACAGCTTCCAATTATAATTTATAATTTAATGTAATCATACTTGAGCAGTTTATGAGGTAAGATGTTGTTTAATTAAGTCTCAGAGCCTCGCCTATTCACAACTGGGAATTAACGCAGGTATCTTAATTTGCTTGTCTAAAGTTTAAGAAAAACATCAATTTAAATAATATTGCAACGTCACTAACTCTATGGCCAATCTGGAATGTATAAAGTTAGCGCTTTTGGAAAGTATCACCTCACATCTTCCTTCAGAGGCACTGTCTGCTGGATCAAGGAACGGATTCACTTCACACAGAAAATGCATCGACCAATTCAATGGGTCAGGAAAGTATTCTATATGATCCTCGCCATAATTGGTGTTCCTGGTAAGTGTCGAAAGTCCATTATCCTGAGTAAATCTATGCATCAGGTTACTTGTGGTATTACTCGGTGAATGATCATGTTACATCCAATCGGAATATTATTTATTTTATTCATTTACAGCATGTGGGTGTCGCTGGTTAGACCAGCACTTTTTGCCCATCCCGGGTTTCCCTTCAGAAGGTGGTGGTGAGTTGCCTTCTTGAACCGCTGAAGTCCTTGAGGTAGGTGTCTGTGCACTTACAGTGCTGTTAGAGAGGAAAGGAACGGCGATATATTTCCAAGTCAGGATGGTGAGTGACTTGGAGAGGAACCTCCAGGTCGTGGGGCTCCCAGGAATCTGCTGCTCTTGTCCTTCTAGATAAGTGGTTCTCAACCGGGGTCCACATGGACATGGGGGTCCATGTAACATTACTGGGGGTCCACACAAAAGAAATACCGAATTGGGGGTCCACGGTGATATTTTAGTGGTATATTTGCCCATCTTTAATCTGAAGCCAGGAAACTTCATGGGTTAGAGAGTCAATGTTGAAGAATCCCAGAGAAACTCTCTCCCGACTGTATACCACTGTGCTGCCACCACCCCTGGGTCTGTCCTGCTGGTGAGACCGGACATATCCAGGAATAGTAGTAGTGATGCCTGGGACATTTTCAGAAAGGTATCAGGTGTAAAGTACATTTTGATACACTCCTCCGTACAGTAAAGTGTATTCATTACATTCCCTGCATTATCTCTGCAATTATATACCGTCTACACATTTCCTAGCTCGAAGACTCTCTGTGTGATAACGTTGCAGCATTTAGCACAATGTGGTATCCTGTTGAATCAAACATTAAACCAGGAAACTTGGTCTTACCAATGTTACCCGTTAACATAACTTATACAGAGTGTATGTGACGAACTGAAGAGGAAGACCTGTACCCGGTGACCATGTTTGGTTCTTGTCAATATAAAATTGCCCCGATTGTGGGTAATTGACTGGAGTCAATACCCGGCTGCAGTGACATGCATTTCATGGACATTCTGTCATTGTACAATTGTACTCAGTGTGGGGAATAATCTAACTCTTATTCCAAGTAGACTTAATGTCAGAACTTTACGGTGCTGATTAATCTCCTTCCCCAAGGATTGTCCTGAGAATGAGTTGATTTTGAATGTTTGGCTGCGGGGGTAACTGGAAATCTGCGTTTTGGATGGTAGCTGAGGTAATGGTTGAGATTGAGGAACCTCCGAGCCGATCCTCACCCACAATTTATTGATGTTAAATTCCATGATGCCTCTGCTCAGAAACGGAGAATTACTGTCAGTAATTTCTACTCTATTCTTCCTTCTTCATCCTTCAGTTAACGGAATGGCAATCGTGATCCTGTCCCGTGGAAACTATGGCCTCTCCACCTGCACCACTCGATACCTGGTGGCAATGTCAACAGCGGACCTCCTGGTCATTATTACTGAGGTTATTACCATGCGAATCAATGGTAATTATTTCGAATTCAATTTCCTGTACATCACTCCTGTGTGTCGTGTTCAATATGTTATTATCCGTGCTGCCCTAGATTGTTCTGTGTGGTTCACCGTCGCTTTCACTTTTGATCGTTTTGTTGCCATTTGTTGGCAGAAGCTGAAATATAAATACTGCACCAAGAAAACTGCGGCCGTGGTTCTAGCAACAACCGGGATTTTGCTCTGTTTAAAGAACATTCCAATGTACTTTAGATATAAACCAAGGACGATAGTCGACAATATACCAATGTACTGTTCTAATACGCCAAGCTATTTTTTTGACCCGAGATGGATTGGATTCAGAAAGTTTGAAAAGGCTTTAACCCCATTTATACCATTCGGGTTAATTCTGTTGCTTAACGCTCTGACAGTCAGACACATTTTAGTGACCAGTCGAGTACGTAAGGGACTGAGGGGCCAGAGCAAGGGAGAGAATCACAGTGACCCAGAGATGGAGAGCAGAAGGAAGTCTATTGTTTTACTCTTCAGCATATCCGGCAGCTTCATACTTCTGTGGTTGGTGTACCTTTTATATTTTTTTGGTGCTGCAGGTGGGTTAAATTATGATTCATTTTATAACTTTGAAAAAATTGCATATATGCTGCGGGATTTAAGTTGCTGCACAAACACATTTATTTATGTGGTGACTCAGTCCCAACTCAGAGACAAGTTGAAGAGCACAGTGAAATATCCAGTTACATCAATTATTAATTTGATTAATAAACGATAAAATTGAAAGCAGCTCAATGATCCAATCTACAGAGCAGGAGGGGGCCACCGGAGGGAGGAAAAGAAAGGGCCTGGAGGATTCAAAACCTCAATGAGCCATCAACACAGGCAAGTCATCTGATCGTCCATCCATCCATCCCTGCAGGAGGGATTATCCATTCACAAACTATCGACATACACTGCTCACAAACACACAGTAACAATGCACACACACTAACTATAATTATACACACTTACTAACACATATACCATAATATACACTAACAAACCCATTGAACCCTAAAACCTGCTTCAAAGTGAAACATAGCAGTTAGTGAGGCATCATGGGGTGCATGGCTAACGGACTTGACCATTTGTGAAACATTGTTAGTTCCCAGGCACATACATGGGAATGGCTTATTCAGCGGGACATCCCTTATCAGCAGCTGTCTCTGAGGAATGTTGCTGGTCGCACAGAACCACAGAACCCAAGGACAGTCGATAAGGGGGCCTCCGCCGGTTGTTGATCACATCACTCAGCTCCATGCTGCCTGGCAACCAACAGTTGTTATTGAATTGTATAAAGCCGACATGGGCTGTGTAGCTGTTTCCATAACTGTGTAAAATGTTCATGATTTCACATGTCCAGTGGACAGACGCTTGGTTTTCCCAGCTTACTTTTACCCGATAGCGTCACAAACCATTTGATGTTGAAGCATCCCCGATTGTAGAAGGATCCTTCTGCATTCATTCCTGCGAACAGCACCACCATCCTGCTCAATGGGATAGATTCAGAACACATCCAGCAGCTCAGGACTGGGCATCCGTGAGGCACTTTGGTAGCAGCAGAACTGTACTGAGCCACAATCTAACTCATGGCCTGGCCGAGACTCAACTCTATAATTACCACCAAGTGAGGGGATCAGACCTGATTCAATGAAGATTACAAGAGGGAATGCACAGTGCAGCTCCAGATATACAAAGAAAATATGTGTCAACATAAAGCTACGACAGAGAATTTGCATGTGAAACAGCATAAGCAGCAAGTGACACACAGAGATAAGCAATCCCACAACGAACGGATTACATATAAGATCTGCATCCCTGCCCCATCCAGCCGTGAATGGTGGTGGACAAGTAAACAACTCACTGGTGGAGGAAGCACCACAAATATCAACATCCTCAGTGATGGAGGATCCCAGCACATCTTTGCAAAAGAGGAGGTTGAAGCATTCGCACGAATCCAGACGGGTGCTGAGTGGATGATCCATCTCGGTCTCCTCCAGAGATCCTCAGCATCATGGATGCCAATCTTCAGACTATTTGGTGCACCTCACCTGAAATGATGTAACAGCTGAAGGCACTTGATACCGCAAATACCATGTATCCTGACAATATCACAGAATAGTACGCAAGACTTGGCTCCAGAACTTGCCCAGCCCCTAGCCAAGCTGTTCCAGTTCAACTACAACACTGACATCTACCTGGAAATGTGGGACATTTCCTCGGTGTGTCCTGTACATGAAACAGGACTAATCCAAACCAGCCGATTGCAGCCTCGGTTAAAACACGGACGAAAGAGCTGAACACCAGAGGTGAGGTGAGTGCATCTGCCCTTGACACCAAGTCAGCATTTAATCGAGAATAGTCTCAAGGAGACCCAGCTAAACTGGGGTCAATGGGATTCAGAGGGAAACCTCTACACTGCTCGAGTCATACCGAGCAGAAAGTAAGATGGTTCTTGTTGTTTGGAGGTCGTCATCTCTGTCCCAGCACTTTACCACAGGAGCTGCTCAGGGTCGTGTCCTCGGCCGAACCATCTTTAACTTCTTCATCAATGACCTTCCTTCCAATATAATGTCAGCAGTGGGGATGTTTCCTGATGACTGCATAATGTCCAGCACCATTCGCGACTTGTCAGACACTGAAGCAGTCCACGTGCAAATGCAGCAAGACCTGGACAATATCCAGATTTGGGCTGACAAGTTGCAAATAACATTCGTGCCACACAAGTGCCAGGCAATGAGCATCTTCAATAAGAGAGAATCCAAACATCGTCCCTTGGCATTCGATGGCATTACCATCACTAAATCCTGGCGGTTATAAGAAACCGAACTGGACTAACAATATAAATGCTGCGGCTACAAGATCAGGTCAAAGGCTGCAAATCCTGCGGCTTTCAACTCACTACTTCCAATACTCTTTGGTAATCTCCAAAGGAATGAAAATGAATAATTACGGGTCGGGGTCGCTGATTGTCCTGAGTCCTCAAAGGAAGGGCATGATGTTCCCTTTCTAACTAAACACGTCCAGATTTAGTATTGTGATGAATATAGGGATGTTGGATGTATTACGGGTACTTGGTGCAGTAAGCATTAAAGGTCTGCGTTAGTGTGTGTGTGACTGTTGCAGTCTTGTTTCAAAATAATCCTGGTTTGAAAGGTGGGGGAGACGAAACAAATGTAAAAGTTTGAACCAATAGAATTTTGTTTTGAGTAATGGGATTTGCTGTGGAGTTCATTGTATTTCAGCTTGGAACGTTTATGTCCCTGCTGGCTGGAGCTAAGGCATCAGGCATTTTGGGAAAACAGTTCAGCTCTGATCTTTAGTTTTAATGCACTTCATGCCAAACATGTGTAAAACAGCAACATATACAATACACACTCCATCAAATCACAGTCCACAGTATGGACAATTTCCCCCTTTTTAAGTGCTAACCTCCCGTCCCGCTTCCAGCCCTACCCCTACCAATCCCCCCCCCCCACCCACAACAAACAGTTCCACATACACCGTCATGAAGCCCTCCTCCGACCCCCTCAACCTGAACCTAATCTTCTCCAACCGAAGAAAGTCAGACAAGGGGCCCTTCCCCTCCAGAAGCTCCGGTGATTTCGACGCCCCAAACATTGCTACCATAGGGTCCGGCCTAATCTCCACCCCCACAATCTTAAATAGTGTCCAAACCTCCACGTCCCAGAATCTCTCTAACTTCCAGCAATCACAGAACATGTGGGTATGATGTGCACAACCTGACGCTCTCTTCTGTCAATCATCAGTCACCGCCTGGATGAACCGACTCATCCTCGCCTGAGTCATATGTACGCTTTGCACTACCTTGAACTGAATCAATCTCATCCTCGTGCAGGAGGAGATAGAATTCACCCTCCACATCGCCTCGTACCATAGTCCCCAGACAATTACCCCCAACTCCTCCTCCCATTTGTTCTTGATCGTCACCTCTTGCGCTCCATAACCCCACCCCCCGCGCTTCCCCAACCACTGTATATATGCCAAATCCTACCCTCTTCCAACTCGTCTGGGAGCAGCAGTTGCTCCAACAAGGAGTAGTCCGGCAGTCTGGGAAACACCCTCCACTCTATTCGCGCAAAGTCCCACACCTGCATATGTCTAGATGGGCTCCCCCTCCGTAACTCAAAACTCTCCCACAATTTATCCAGACCTGCAAACATCTCTTCTGAGTACATGTCCCTCATCCTCGCCAGACCTGCATCCCTCCATTTCCCGTACATTCCATCTATCTCGCCTGTATCTACAACACACTGCTGTCAACACCGACATGCACTTCAAATTAAACTGTTTCCTCGGCTGACTCCACAACCAGACCGTGAACAGCAGCACCGGACACCCCGTATACGTCCCCGGAGATAACGGCAGCAGAGCTGACACCGTAATCGTCAGATTGTATCACAAACAGGAATCCTCCTCCATCTTGAACCACTCCACCTCGTTCACCATTGCCTCACATTCTCCACATTAGTTTGGTAATGCCAGCCTCCCTTTATATCTCTGCATCTGTAACAGGGCCATCTCTACATGTGGCACATCCCCGCCCATATGAACTCCCGGATTACTGTCTGCAACTTCCGGAAGACAGATCAAGAGAGTCTGGAAAACAAACGGGAACCTTGGCAGCACATTTATCTTTACCATCTGCACCCTCCCTGCCAGAGTCAGGTCCAGCATATCCCATCTCATAAAATCTGCCCTCATCTCCTCCAAAGTTGTCAAATTCCACCGGTGCATTGTAGCCCATTCCCTCCTCGCCTGAATCCCCAAATCCCTAAACCTGTCCCTTGCTGCCTTGAACGGCAACATCTCCCAGTTGAACCCCCTCCCCGCCATTATCACCGGACACACCTCAGTCTTCCCGACATTTAAATTATATCCAGAGAAAGCCCCAAACCACTACAATATTCTCATTGTCCTACCCATACTCCACAATGGGTCTGGCACAGACAACAACAGGTCGTCCGCGTACAACGACGTCCGATGGTCCCTGCTCCCCATCACAATCCCCTGGCAGTCCGCAAACCCCCTGAGGGCCTTGGCCAAGGGATCAATCACCAGCGCAAACAGCCAGCGGCGAGAACGGACAGCCCTGTCTCAATCCCCTCTGCAATCCAAGGTGGGAATCGAACCTGAGACTTTGGTGCTGTGAAGCAACAGGGCTAACCAATAACACTATACTCCAGAATATTTGACTGCATAACACTGCACTACAGAATACTATGCATGTGCTTCACAACAGAGAACATTACAACACAACACTATATTACAGAATACTGTACTACATTCTTCACGACAGAATACTTTACTCTATAACAATTTACCACAGAGTACTGTAAAATATACTTCACGGCGGAATACTTTACTACATAACGCTCTAGTACAGAATACTTTACCAAATTCTTGCCTACAGAATACTTTACTTCATACTTCACCGCAGACTACTTCACGATATAAAACTATACTACAGAATACTTCTCTACATAACACATGACACTGCGTATCAACGGAATTGAATGTTTATAAACTCTTTAAAACAATAATACAATCAACTAACATTTGAAAACAGCAGGCTGGGTTACAAGGATTGAATTCTATTGAGAAACCATCGACCAGAAAATCGTATTTGAAAACAATGGAATGTCAAAAATTGGATACTCATGAACGAGGTTTGACGAGACCACGAGAAAGAACAGTTTCAAATACTTCTATCGGCTACAGAACAATAAGATTTGAGAATCTCGAAAGAACCGATCAATATATATAATAGAATCATAGATCTCAACAGTGCAGAATGAGGCCATTCGGCCCATCAAATCTGCATCGAGACTGGGAAAGAGCATCCCAGCTCGATCCACACCCCGACCCTGTCCCCATAATACAGCAACGGACGCTATGGGGTAATTTATCATGGCAAATAGACCTAACCTGCCCGTCTTTGGACTGTGGGAGGAAACCGGAGCACCCAGAGGAAATCCACGCAAACACGGGAACGTGCAAACTCCACACAGACAGTGACCCAAGGCCGTAATTACGCCCGGGCTATCTGTGCTTTGCCACATCCCCTTAAACAATGACCTTCACTGGCTTGTCTCCAATATTACATTCCTAAACATTTCAGTATTCCTTACGCAAAAATCCCATCTCTTCAACTTGTCACTCTCAAATATCAATTCTCATTGCTGCCCACGGGCTTAATTCCCAAAGACGCTTTGAAATATCTGTCAAGCCCCGCCAGCTCCTTGCCCAGACCAACCCTACGCATTTCTTCACACTGCCTGTTATTTCAGAACTGTGGGAGTGAAAGTAAAACATAAAAATTCTGGCAAAAGTTGTACCCAAATCCTCACATTTGATTCAGACATTGCAAGAGTTATTCAGAAAAATGATATAAAGCAAATTATAGAACAGAATTATACAATCCCTGCAGGGCAGACGGAGGCCATTCAGCCCATCTAGTCTGTACCAATCCTTGGAAAGAAGCCCACACCTCCACCCTATCCCAGTAATCCTATTCCCGTAACGACCTCCCCGAACAGGCGCCGGAATGTGGCGACTAGGGGATTTTCACAGTAACTTCATTGAAGTCTACTCGTGACAATAAGCGATTTTCATTTCATTTTTCATTTCATAATCACAGCTAACCTTATTGGCACTAAGGGGCAATTCAGCATGGCCAATCCACCTAACCTGCACATATTTGGACTGTGGGAGGAACCACAGCCGGAGGAAACCCACGCAGACACAGGGGGAAAGTGCAAACACCAATTAGACAGTCACCTAAGGCAGGAATTGAACTCGGGTCCCTGGCGCTGTGAGGTATCAGTGCTCGCCACCGTGCTGCCCATTATATTTAGATCTTACGGGGTCAGCAAGCAATTGAAAAATATTCATATATGGCGATTGCTGAAGGGAAGACCGTGTGTCTATGAGATATTGCGATAGTCCAGCAGAGGGAGATTGCCAAATGTGAGACTGTATATATATGTGTGTGTGTGTTTGTGATACAGAGAGTCCAGCAGAGCCTGATTGCTGGAGATGACAGTGTGTGTGTGTGATACAGAGAGAGTCCAGCAGATGGATAATGCTGTAGGTGAGTCAGTATATCTGTGTGTGGGGGAGATACAAAACATCGAGGGAGATTGCTGAAGATGTGTGAGAGACACAGAGAGTCCAGTAAGAAGAAATTGCTGTAAACCAATGTTCTTCAAACTTTCTTGACCGGGACCCATTTCAACGAACCTCCTAGCCTTCGCAATCCACGCCGGACGACCTTTTCGCTCACCTTTAATGTGGCAGTTGAGCCTGCTCCGTCCTCACAACCTCACTTGCTTTGTTATTCAATTCCATAATACTAATAATGACTTCAGCTGACGTCTTAAGATCTCACTCCATCCATTGAAAGAGATCAAGAGGTTTGTCCTCGAACTCGCCATGTTCAGTCTTGAAATCCCTATGAAGTTTTGAGTGTTTTAATCTTTCATTTGCCAGTACTTCCCAGTGTATAACATGCATGGGCTTTGCATCCTGATTTCCTGTGCCACAATTAATGAACCCATACTTCAAGAAACCATCTGTATGCTGCTTTGTTCCTGATTTCAGAAACAAGGCCTACCTTCTCATCAGCAACCAAGCTGGGTCTTGGGGTTTGTTTGAAAGTTCTGGTGATGGGGCATCCTGCTTGGTGGCTTTGGCAATCTGCTCACGTAATCATCCAACATAGTTCACCACCTCCTTTCCCCTTAGGGCCTTGAGGTAATTAGGTGCAGACCACTGCTTGATCGCCTTGTGGTCAAAGATGTTGAACTGAACAAACTTTTCCACCAGGGACAGGTGTACAGCCCAGTCCAGCTACTTGCAGCGTTCCGCAGCAACGTGGACAGACTCATTCACAGGACCAGGGACGGGTAGAACCGCAGTTCATAGTGACCCTCGGTGTTTGCATACCGAGGATCGGTGCACAACCTGATCCAGCCACACACAAAGATGGCCATCAGGATGAGGGTGACATTGAGTACAGTTTACCCTCCCTTATATGGAGATTTGTACATGGTGTCCTTTTGGAAACGATCCATCTTGGATCTCCAGGTGAACTTGAAGATGCCTCTGACACTGCCCTGGCACAGGATCGGGTTATGAACCAGACCGCACCACCTACAGCAACAATGAGAAAACCTCACACCTGGTGACCAAGTTTTTGGCTGCAATGGAGTTGCTCTCCCATGCTCACGAGAACATAGTTTTTTCGGGAAAAAATATACTTTATTTATAAAATATCTCAAAATGCACAATCATTTCAAAATGGCCATCACACACAGTGCAATAATATTCAGGTTCTCTACGTGTGTCATTTTGCCTTCTTGAGGGCCTCCAATGCAGGCAAAGTAACATTGCAGACATTTGAAAATGGTCAAAACAAATGGTGCAAATAGTTGTTGTGGACCCTCAGAGTTAAAGGGCATAGTTAGATTAGTAGTCTCCTGTTCTATTATTTCCATGACATGCTTATCGTTTCTCATTATAATAAATAGTTTTTAAATCTGGTGCCAGTAATTCATTAGAGCGATCAAGGGTCAAACATCTAGGGAAAACACACAAATGATTGTTTACTTCACACTTACGTCCGGGGTCTATGGGGCTGGACATGATCATGCACCCACCCAGGGTGTCGTAACATCATGGAGTGCTGCACTGTCAGAGGGTCAGTACTGAGGGAGTGCTGCACTGTCAAAGGGTCAGTACTGAGGGAGTGCTGCACTGTCAGAGGGTCAGTACTGAGGGAGTGCTGCACTGTGAGAGGGACAGTACTGAGGGAATGCTGCACTGTCAGAGGGCCAGCACTGAGGGAATACTGCACTGTCAGAGGGCCAGCGCTGAGGGAGTGCTGCACCGTCAGAGGGTCAGTACTGAGGCTGCGATGTACTGTCAGAGGGGCAGTACTGAGGGAGTGCTGCACTGTCAAAGGGTCAGTACTGAGGGAGTGCTGCACTGTCAGAGGGTCAGTACTGAAGGAGTGCTGCACTGTGAGAGGGACAGTACTGAGGGAATGCTGCACTGTCAGAGGGCCAGCACTGAGGGAATGCTGCACTGTCAGAGGGCCAGCGCTGAGGGAGTGCTGCACCGTCAGAGGGTCAGTACTGAGGCTGCGATGTACTGTCAGAGGGGCAGTACTGAGGGAGTGTTGCAATGTCAAATTGCCAGTGCTGAGGGAGTGCTGCACTCAGAGTGTCAGTAGTGAGGGAGTGTTGCACTGTCAGAGGGTCTGTCCTGAGGGAGTGCTTCAGAGCCAGAGGGTCAGTACTGAGGGAGTGCTGCACTGTCAGATGGTGAGTACTGAGGGAGTGTTGCACTGTCATTGGGTCAGTACTGAGCCTACGCTGCACTGTCAGAGGGTCAGTACTAAGGGAGTGCAGCACTCAGAGGGTCAGGACTGAGGGAGTGATGCGTTTGGCTGAGGATATGATGCTTCCTGTTGGTCGCAACCTGTAACTGCAGCGTTACCTGTTTACATGGGAAATTCCCATTCGGTGCTCACATTGATGAATGTAGTGATTGCGCAATCATGAATCTGACAACATAGGAGGGGCTATTCAGCCCATTGTGCTTTGAAAGAGTTGGCAAGCTTAGACCCACATATTCCATAGCACAGAAAATGATTCCTCTACAAATAGTGAAACTGCTTCCAGTGCCCATTACAGCCGTTCTGTGTGAAAATGTTGCTCAGCTCCTCCCCGAGTTCTTTTTGCCAATTATGCTAAATCTGTGTTAATTGGTTGGCACCAACAGCAGTTACTGTTCATTTCTTCTATTCATGTCTGACATAATTAATAGCAGGTTTATTAAATCTGTACTAAATATTTTCTTCTCAATCCTCCCCTATTAAACTTCACTGGCCTATTTATTCTCCTGTGTTCCTTATTTCCCCTCCTCTATCCCTCCTGATTATATCTCTGTCACTTTATTTCACTATCACTCCTTCAATCCCCTCTCTGTTTCCATATCCTCTTTTTTAACCCCTCCCAGGTCTCCCTCCCATCCCCTTAACCCTTCCCCATTACCCCTCCCTCTCATCCCTCCCTATTCTCGTCCATTACCATTCCCACGCACCTCCTCCCAATTATCCTGCTCATTCCCTCCTTCCCCATTTCCCCCTCTCATCTCCCCATTCCTCCCTCCTCATCGCTCCCCATTCACCCTCCGCATTTCCCCTCCCCCTTCCCTCTCCCAATGCCCCTCCTACTTAGTTCTGTCACAATGAACCCTCCACATCCCTCGCACCTCACGTTATAAACTGCCGTTTTGAGCAGGAAGTGTCACATGTGCAGAGCGGGAATCCCAGTGACCTGGGGGGCGCATGCTCAGTGTGTGGATCCTGGTGGCGTAATGCGTACAGATAGGCCGTCCGTGTTTTGAAATTCCTTTTGTTTTTTGCACCTCACAAAGATGGTCACCGCAGCGCGTAACTTGGCCGCGATTATTATCAAGAAGTCTTACAACACCAGGTTAAAATCCAACAGTTTTGTTTTGAATCACTAACTTTTGGAGCGCAACTCCTTCATCAGCTGAGGAAAGAGCTGCGCTCCGAAAGCTAGTGATTCAAAACAAACGTGTTGGACTTTAACCTGGTGTTGTGAGACTTCTTGTTAATAATGGCGGCCAAGTTACGTGCAGCAGTCGCCACCTTTGTGCCAATCCCAATCCAACGCCAACATTTCTGCATCATTATAAACAAGGATCACAGGAGCGGGAACAAGAGTGAACCACCGGGAGCTATCTCCTCCTCGACTGCCACTGGGAGAGTCTGGCCAACCGAAGAACACCTCCAGTGCGGAAGGAGGCCATTCAGCCGATGGAGACTGCACCCACCCTCTGAAAGAGCATTCGACCGCGGCAACCCCCTCTTGCAGCATTATTTCTATCGTGAAGAGTTATCGTTGACACACACTGGAGATTGGGGAGATTATCCTGCGTGGGCAGCACAGTGGTTAGCACAATTACTTCACAGCGCCAGGGTCCCACGTTCGATTCCCGGCTGGGTCTGTGTGGCATCTGCACGTTTTCCTCGTATTTGCCATGATTTCCTCGGTTTGCTCCGGTTTCCTCCCACAGTCCAAATATGTGCAGCTTAGGTGGATTGGCCATGCTAAATTGCCATTAGTGTTGGGTGGAGTTCCTGGATTATGTGAATAGGGTGGAGGTGTGCGGTTGGGTAGGGTGCTCTTTCCAAGAGCCGGTGCGACTCGATGGGCCTAAGGGCCTACTTCTGCACTGTGAATACTATGTTATATATTGTAAGTGGTCTCGAAGCAGGTTAATGTTGGCGGCTGAGTGAACAATATCTGGATCATCGGCCGCTGAGACCATCATCCTCTGCCTTTCTTATCTTCACCTTTTGAAGGAGCTGGGCACCGAAAGATCGCGATTCCAAACCAACCTGTTGCATTTGAAGCTGGTGAAAATTTATCACTGTACCCAGCCTAGTCCACCGCCGCCATCTCCACATCATTATTACCTTCAAACTTGATTATTCTGCCAATCACCTGACTGGCCTCTCATTTAACAAGACTTTATAAAAAACAGTTCATGCTAAACTCTGCTATCTGACATCCTACCTGGCAGCAGTAGCCATTGCAGGATCTCCCATGTGTTCACTGACCAACATTGGCCGCCAGCCCAGATTCGAACTTTCAAATTGCTTCGAACGACATAACCCAGGAAGCAGCAGTGGCGGTGCGCCTGCGCAGGGGAAGGCACGCGGGGGCTGACGGGAGCTGCAGTCCCAGCCGCGCGCGGTGGCGGTGGGGTTTCCGAAATGAGGGCTGGAATTGGAGTACGTGCGCCTGCGCGGGGCGCCACGGGGCCCGGGGGGGGGGGGGGGGGGGCGGGCGTCGGTGACGGGAGCCTCAGTCCAGCCGCGCGCCCGGCGGCGGATGGGTTTGGAATCTGCGGCAGCGGCTCGGATTGGAGGGGCGCACCTGTAAATCCTGGAGAGCGGGACGGCAGCCAGTTAAACCCCTCCCCTCCCCAACCTTCCCGTCATCCACCGCGCAACCGTAAACTGTGTAACTAACCCCTGGAGTGCCTTCCTGCAACCTGCCACCAGTCAGCACAACTCAATCAGATTTAACTCATGGACACCAACCTTTCTATTTTATATGCATTTTAATTGGCTGGGGTGACCAAAAGATCTGAGTTTGAGGTATCGATGCAAGGGATATATAAAACTTTCCAAATTCGTGCAATTGCAGAAAAAAGTTAGATGTTTTTTAAAGTGAGTGTTTTGAGGCACATTCGCTGGAGTGTCAGCTGTAGCCATCTAAGAGGGACACTGGGCTACAAAATGGAGAACTGCTAAGGCTGCAGGGAAAAAACAGTCTGAGTGAGGACAAGCAGCTTGCAGAAGACTAATTTGCATTCTGCACGTACAGAAACCAGTTTTTGGCCAGGTGCAGAGTTTCAGCCAAAGGTGCAAATGGTTACAGATCTGCATAGTAATGAGGTGATCCAGATCCAGACCCCGTACAATAGAAACATTTAAGTATCAATGGATATTTTTGTGTAGACGCCCAGACAGAATGGCGCCACAGCAACCAGCACAAAGAACCGTAGGGACCGCCCCACCCATCGAGGAACGACCCTCAGATTGGGGAGTTTGGAAGATATTGATTGGGAGAGAACCAATCGATACATGGCCGGTTAAAGAATCGCCCCAAGGGGGCATGGACGTCTAGAACATTTAAGAGTAGACCCCGCACATGGTTCGGTCTGCTTTGCTCCGGCTCAGGACTGCTTGCTTACTCCGACCCAAGTTTGTTGTTTGTTACATCGCATCCTGACTCCAGTTTCGTCACCAGCCGTTGAGCCATCAGCCATCGAACTGTAAGTGCCAATACAACGATCACTACGTGATCCAGACCTTGCTAGATCTTGACAACTTTACGATTCAGAAAGTTGCAGACCAAGAACGGGACGAAGGCCTTGTTCCCTGACCTTGCCTGTTCCTGCCGAGATAAGTATTTAGTTGCTTAGTATTAGAAGTAAGTTAGTCTCTTTAGCATATGCATGTGTATTTATTATATCTGTTATAATAAACACCAATCGTTTGGACTTACTAATCGGTGAATGGATTTATTACTTTGAACCTGACCTTGATATACATGTGACGGTGTCTAAATACGGCACCTGGCGACTCCGAGCATAATTACACATACAGAGCCACAGCAGTGTTAAGCACACGGCCTTTAAACGGAGGCGTGTTAATCACACTTCAGTAAAACGAGCAACATTTAGTGGCGACTTCCTGACGGGACGCGGTTACAAGTGGCACCCCCACTCCGTCGAGGACCCAGAAATTTGAATTAGAAATCTGAGTAAGGGCAGCACGGTGGCGCAGTGGGTTAGCACTGCAGCCTCACGGCGCTGAGGTCCCAGGTTCGATTCCGGCTCTGGGTCACTGTCTGTGTGGAGTTTGCACATTCTCCCCGTGTCTGCGTGGGTTTCGCCCCACAACCCAAAAATGTGCAAGCTAGGTGGATTGGCCACTCTAAATTGCCCCTTAATTGGAAAAATGATTGGGTACACTAAATTTATAAAAAAAAAGAAATCTGAGTAAAGAAAAAGGAAAAATCACAAATAATCAAGGTGTTCAAACGAATAAAGATAATTCGGAAGTGTGTTTTGTGCATGCGTACTAACAGGGTTGTAAGGTAAACCTGAGAGCTTTTTGTTGCGACGAACTGTCGGGAGTTTTTGAGCAGAACATAGCGAAAGCCTTACCCGTCTTGTAAAACATTACCTCAACACCCCTTGTTCCAAATTAAGAGAGAAAGAGGAAATGGCCATGCAGGCAATGGAACGCCTCATGAACCCAGAACGGTTTGTGGTCGCAGCGACCAGCAGTAGCCGAGTAGGTCAGTGTCCCGTGTGGGAGCTGGAACTCAGCAAGTATCTGCAAGGAAAGGGATGGCCCCATTGGAACGAATTCTGTTTGAATGAGGAGACAGGTCCCGGAAGTATAGGACATACTTGGTGGGAGAACCTCTCTCAAATTCATAAAAAGAACTTAAGTAAAGCGCGCAAGCCGATGGCAATCGTGTCCTGTTTGGCACAGTTGTGACGCACTGAGGAGGTCGTTCAGACGCTCCGATCAGAGCTAGAAGAGAGAAATAGGATGAGCAAAGTTGATGTCAGGGACATCGAGAAGGAAAACATGGAATAAAGAGGGAAGCTGGCAGAGAAGGGTAGCGAGGTGGATGATGCCAAGAGGGCACATCAGTCATGTCTAGCCCATCGGAGCAGTTCCCAGACCTAGTATGAAAAAGCCTAACAAGACGGGCAACGTGCCGTCCTGATAAGAGAAGAATCAGAAAAGCAGGTATAGGCATTGCAGAGGCAATGCTCTGACCTAAAGGCAGCTTTAAGAGCACTCCATGCTGCCACCGCAGAACAAAGACAAAGCACAGTGGATCATGCCAAGTGTAGGAAGCAGATTGCGGAGCTGTAATCTCTGCTTTCAGTCCAGAATGGGTTCCAAAGTATTTTTGGAACACAGCTAGATGAGGAGAATGCCCCAGACTGGCAGGAATTAAGTGAGACAGCGCAGCGCTATGTTCAAGGAACATGTGCACCAGCAGCGCAGCAGAAAAGAAAAGCACCCCAACCCCCCACAGATCAAATAGCTACCGCACCTATGAATCCAGTCACCACCCAAAGGAAAGCGACCACAGAAGGCGCACCCGATATCACCTACACCACCCCGTTAACTGTAACCCAACT
Organism: Scyliorhinus canicula; assembly: GCF_902713615.1. Taxonomy (NCBI): domain Eukaryota; kingdom Metazoa; phylum Chordata; class Chondrichthyes; order Carcharhiniformes; family Scyliorhinidae; genus Scyliorhinus; species Scyliorhinus canicula. The sequence continues at coordinate 217,437,936 of NC_052151.1, forward strand.
CAGGGACGCGTGTGAGAAAATCACTCCGTTTCTCCCCACCGCAGACCCCCACTAAAATGTGAAACAGCAGGCTACCATGTACGGCCTGGACGAGAGAGAGCAGGTTAAGCTCACGGTTCTGAGCTTAGATCCGTCTGTAGTAGTAGCCCTCCCCGACCCACAGAACGTTGCAGGAGGCACACTAGAGGAAATGCACACCTCCATTTTAGATGCCATAGGGTATAACCGAGGTGACCCAGTTGACCGACTAAACAAATGCAGACAAAAGAAAACAGAGCATCCCACAGCATTTGCAGGAAGGCTGTGGATCCATTTTAAACGCAGTTTTCGGCGATTTATATAGAGCGCATTTGAACCGTGACAACATGGTTAAATGGACGCGCACCATAATTTCCCATGCCACAGATGCAGGACAGAGTGCTTGCAATAGCTATGACCCCTCAGAAGAGGCCCATAACGAGAAATGGGTTCTGAAAAGATTGTCCCGCGCTTGGGAACAATCGGTTCAGGGCAAAATTAAAATAAAGACCCCAGATGAAGCTCAGGCTGCAGCGGACATTCAGGCAGTGAGAGCACACCAAAGCCCCGCATGGGTAAATGAAGGGAAGAACAGCCCTCCACAGAAGTCGCTCGAATGCTACAACTGTGGCCAATTAGGACATTGGGCTAAGGAATGCAATGCACCCCAAAGATCACAGAGAGGCCAGCAGACAGGCACTCTGAATAGAAATAGAGCAAAGCTGATCCATAGTATAGGGATACAGTCAGGACAGACCAATGTGGACGGAACGGACTGACGGTGTTCGGGCTCCCCCACTTGGGTCTGTGACACTCTTTGGGATCAATCCGGAAGACCGGTAGTCACAGCAAAGTTTAGAGGGAAGCCCATAGAGTTACTTTGGGACACAGGAGGGTCCCGCACAACAATTAATTCCACCACCACGGCACAGGCAGACACGTGGCCGACCACCTCCACCATCACACTTAGCGGCTTTACAGGACATTCACAGCAGGAACACATTACAGCACCCGTAGCAATCCAGCTAGTGAACATCTCTACCAAACACCCCGTCGTTGTAGTAAATCTTCCCCGTTCAGCAGAACACATATTGGGTATAGACTTTATTGAATGCCCATAGCCTGTCGTTCGACCCAGTAAACCAGTGTGTCTGGCGAATGTCAAGGTCAGACAGAGCACCCGCTACTCTCACAGTAGGAGAGTACGCAAATCAGATTAGCGCAGTAGGCGAATATTCTTTCGACCTGACTACACTAAACATGGACAAACAAGTGAGAGCAGTTTTAAACAAACACAGGTCAGCATTTGCCAGTCACCGACACGACTGCGGCAGAATGACTGGACAAGTTCACGTTACCGGACCTGACCCCCGACCACAGAAACAATACAGATTTCCCCTAGAAGCAGAGGGAGAAATAGGAAAAGTAATAGATTGCTTATTGGAACAAGGTGTACTTAGAACAGTAGCCTCGACCAATAATGCTCCTATCTGGCCAGTGAGAAAGCCCGACGGATCATGGCGTCTGACCATTGATTATCGGGAGCTCAATAAAGTAACCCCAGCAGTAGCACCCACGGTAGCAACAAGTCCCGAGACCATGCTCAAACAGGAACTCCACTCCAAATATTTCACGGTATTGGACATTAGCAATGGCTTCTGGTCAATCCCATTGGCAAAGGCGTGCCAGTACAAATTTGTCTTCACATTCAAAACACAGCAGTATATGTGGACATGCCTCCCACAAGGATTCCACAATTCCCCCTCCATTTTCCACTGACAGCTGGCGAATGGTTTAGAAAACTTTTCCCGACCCGAATGTCTGGTACAGTATGTGGACGACCTATTACTGCCGACAGACACAAAGACAGAGCACATTACACTTCTGGCCGAGCTCCTGGAACTTTTAACCTCGATCGGATGTAAAGTTAACCCCAGAAAGGCCCAGATATTGGAAAATAAAGTGATGCATTTGGGTACAGTCATCACGCACGGCAAATGCGAGATCGAATTCAAAAGGATTGATTCGATTGTCAAATTGCCCCTTCCCCAGAATGTTTCAGCCCTATGGTCGTTTTTAGGACTGGTTGGGTACTGTCGGAACCATATCGATGGATTCGCGACAAAGGCAGCCCCACTCTCAGACCTCCTTAAGAAAGGAGCCCCATCGGGAATGGCTTCCGCAGCATACAGAGGATGTGGAAGATTTAAAGAAAGCCCTTAGCGCAGCACCCGCGCTACAAGTCACAGACCAACTCTCTCCCTATGCAATAGAGGTAGCGAGCACAGATCTGACCCTCTCGGCCGTGTTACTTCAGGAACGGCACGAGCAGCTACGACCCGTGGCTTATGCCTCAAGACTTTTAGACCCAGTAGAACAAGGATTCTCAGCCTGCGAGAGGCACCTCCTAGCAGTTTTCTGGGCAGTTCAGTACTTTTCCTACATTACCGGACTCAACCCCATCACCATTTTGACCGAGCACACCCCCACACAGTTACTCCTAGACGGTCGACTGAAGGACGGTTCAGTTAGCCAGATTAGGGCAGCTAGGTGGACACTACTTTTACAAGGACGGGACATTACGGTTAAACGGACCCGGACACACACATTTTTAGCCGACAACCTCCAATATCCAGGACAGCCCCATGAATGTGAAATTGTTGCTCCCCTACACAACACAGGACCCTTCATAGCGGAGACACCCCCCATTAAGATAGGGAACCCAAGACAAAGCCCCCAGCGCACACACACGTGTGGCCCACTGAAAATATACGTGGACGGTTCATCCACAGTTTTAGATGAGCGTATCACTGGATGCGGCATCTATGTCGAGGACGCGCAGGGTCGCGCACTCGAAGAAATAGTTTTAAAATTGCCAGGTCACTTCGGCACGCAGGCAGCAGAGCTCGCGGCCATAACTTACATAGTTGACCACACCCATTCTTTCCCCAGCCCGGCAGACATATATTCGGACAGTCGATATGTTTGCAACAGTTTAACGGATTTTCTACCCATTTGGAGGACACGAGGTTTTGTCTCCGCAGACGGGAAACCCCTTCCATCAGCCCCTTTACTCCGCCACGTCCTAGACAAAGCGAAGGATAGGACCTTTGGCATTATCAAAGTTAGAAGTCACCATAGGTCATCCCCCCCTGGAAATGTAAAAGCCGACGCACTAGAAAAAGTAGGTTCCAGGCGAGGACACTTTTGGACACCCCCAGCTAGCACACCAGCTAGCGCCCCTGTGAGTGCTGTTCAAGTCTCACAGACGGACATTAATGATTTAGCCGAGGCACATAAGCAGGATGAAGATCTCAGGGAGATTTTTAAAAGGACTTTTGTGCCACAGTATGATAAGTTCAGACACGCTTTGACCACACATGAGGGTGCGATCATCAAAGACCAGCTTTATGTGGTCCCGCAACAGGATAGAAATCAAATGATTGCCTTGTTCCATGACGGTCATGGACACCAAGGGATCGACCCGACCACGAGGCACCTCAGGCAACTCTGTTGGTGGCCTAATTTAAGGACCGATGTTACACATTACATCGAGAATTGTCTTATTTGCGCCCAGAATAACCCAGAGAGGTATTCCAAAAAGGCACAGCTTCGGCATAATCGACCAGTTAATGGCCCCTGGACAAACCTCCAGATCGACTTTATAGGACCATTGCCCCCTTGTAGGAATGGCTATAAATACGTGCTGGTTGTAATTGATACCTTTACCAAATGGGTAGAGGCATTCCCCTCACGGACGAATACAGCTAAGGCAGCTGCAAAGATCCTGACCCACCACATCTTCACGAGATGGGGTTTATCCAGAAGTATAGAATAAGACCAGGGATCTCAATTCACAGGACGTGTCATGAAGAACGTCCTGACCATATTCGGCATTAAACAACATTTTCACATTGCGTATCACCCACAGTCCAGCGGGATTGTAGAGCGCGTGAATCGGACCCTAAAATCGACCCTTAGAAAAATGGTTCAGGAAAACAATTCCACATGGGATTCGGTACTCCCATTTGCACTAATGTTTATCCGCAACACGGTTTCAACATCCACAGGATTCACCCCACACACACTCATGACCGGACGCCCTATGAAAGGTACAGAATTCCTTTTAGGACTGGACATGACTAGCCCCGAAGTGACGGCCCTCACGCATGAGAAAGCTGTTAAAGACCTAGTTGAGACTGTGAGGTCTGCACAGATCGCAGCCGCAGTTCAACTGGGAAAACGATGCAAACAAAGCACAGCTTGCTTTAATAAGAACGTCCACCCCACAGAATTTCAGGTTGGGCAACAGGTAATTCTATCTGTGCATAACCCCAGCAGATTTTTGGCACCAAAATTTTCCGGGCCGTATTCAATTTCGGACAAAATTAGCCCCTCAGTTTACAGGGTAAAATACCCCAATGAAAAGACTGCGTGGTTCCATATTAACCAACTGAAGGAATATGGAACACAGTCTAACCATGCACACCATGTCTTACTGGACGCAGCAGAACATCTCGCCCCGCCCACTGGAGACACGTTTCCACCATCCCCCTCACAGACCAGTTCATCATCGGACTCGCCCAGGACTCTGCCCACTGACTTCAGACCATGCCCCGAAACGCCCACAAGCTGCCACAGCAGAGACAGCGATACCGACACTGACTTTGAGGACAGCCACAGCACACAACCCTTCAGCCCCCACTGTAGCGACTACGACCCCGACTCCAGTGACCCCATGGAGGTCACCTACGTTAAATACCCAGACCCACCACCCGACCCCAACGATCCCGACAATGCCCCTTCAGGTTTAGACCCCACACTTTGGCACAGGGACAATTCATACAGACTTGTCCGTAACGATGAAAGTGACGCCCGGTCACATAATTCCAAGATTGCATGCCTGATCCACACACGGGTGTGGGATCCGGGAGAGCAGGACGACACAATGTCTGACTCCCGATACGGCAACCCCTTTGTGACCCTGTCCACAGAGGCAGAGGAAAAGTGAGGTGTCCAGATGATGTAAAATAGGAACCGCTTGAGGGAAGCGATATCCTTTCTGATGGAACCTGCACGTATGTTTTGTTTGTAAGTTTATGTTTGTTTGCTTGTTGATATATTAAGGGTTTGATTGCAGATCTTCTCAGCTGAAAATATTGTGACCACCTCACATGATGGCTAAAATGTCTGGAGCACAGCTCAACTTTTCACAAGGAGCATGTTGGTTCCTCCCTTGTTTTTCAGGTGCCCCTCTATTCGGTGAATAGAGGCTGCAATCCCACGGTTAACACATTCTTGCCCGTTCATTCCAGGTTACTCAGGCAGTGGAGAAACGGCACTGAGGACCCGCCCTGTCTGAGAACCCACTTTGGTCAGCCAAGCTCGGGTATGGCACAGCACGCCTTACCCGGGGATCCCATCCAAATCTTACCCGTAGCGGCCCATACGCAACCCATTCGACCTTTTTGTTTCAAAACTTTGTTTCATTTTTCGTTAGGAGGTAGCCCTTAGGCCGCCATCCCACATGCTATTTACACCCAGGAACATTCGGATGGTAAATTGGCAAAGCCTGCGAGACGGCTCGCAGGAGGAAAGTTGTTAGATGTATTTCTTCTCCTAAATTCGCATTTGAAAAAAAAAATGAGGGGAGTCACAGGGTGTGACTTGGCCAGTCATTTAAGGGTCAATTGGAATGAGAGGACAGATACACTAACAGTACGGATATTAAACTGTGTATTGACAGATACTGTGCTTGATCCCATAGCTTTCGAAAGACGAAAGAGGGTTCACGGCAAGGATCGGCCATACAGAAGGAAGAGGACAAAGAGAACGAAGAGAAGACCATGATGGAAGCCTACCTACTACTATTAAATGTTGTATTTGTATATGTGGAAGCAAGTCGCGTTTCCCCCACAACCCCTGCCGTTAATGTTTCCCTCACACCAACTTCCCCGTGCTCAGCTCTGATCAGCGAAGTTCAGACCTGGTGCACAAAATTCATGACATGGTACTCAATGCCGTACGTGATTGAATCACTGTTGGTGATTGCAATTATCTGCATCATTGTACAGACCCTCAGGTTGAGGAAATGGAAAAGGAGAGCCTCCCGTTCCTGCCCCTCAACCATTTACGGAGTTCAATCCCCTATTTTCGGTTTTCACCAATCCCCCTAACCCCTTGATGTCTAGGAAATGAATAAAGCAATATGTCAATAAAGAAGGCACTAATGTATTATATTGTTCTGAACTCGACTGCCGAGTCAGAAAGTGATATGTAATGTGGTGTGAATGGATAAGGTTTTTAGACTGTAATAAAATGTTTAAAATGAGATAAGGATAGTAGTTGTGATAGGTAGAGGTTCCCGGTTATTGGTAATGCATGTCCCCTTTGACATAGCGCCAAGTAGAAATGTGAGATAAAAAAAATTTCTTCCCATAGTTAAAGACAGAGTAGATGCCCAGGAACTTGCTAAGGTCAGGGAACCCAAAGAGCGCACCCAAAGGCACTCGAAGAAACGTGCATAGGTGATCCTTCACAATTTCTTGTGAGGATCACAAGGAGGGAATGTAGCCATCTAAGATGGACACTGGGCTACAAAATGGAGAACTGTTAAGGCTGCAGGGAGAAAACAGTCTGAGTGAGGACAAGCAGCTTGCAGAAGACTAATTTGCATTCTGCACGTACAAAGACCAGTTTTTGGCCAGGTGCAGAGTTTCAGACAAAGGTGCAAATGGAAACAGATCTGCATAGTAATGAGGTGATCCAGATCCAGACCCCGCACAATAGAAACATTTAAGTATCAATGGATACTTTTCTGTAGACGCCCAGACAGAATGGCGCCACAGCAACCAGCACAAAGAACCGTAGGGACCGCCCCACCCATCGAGGAACGACCCTCAGATTGGGGAGTTTGGAAGATATCGATTGGGAGAGAACCAATCGATACATGGCAGGTGAAAGAACCGCCCCAAGGGGGCATGGACTTCTAGGACCTATAAGAGTAGACCCCGCACATGGTTCGGTCTGCTTTGCTCCAGCTCAGGACTGCTTGCTTACTCCGACCCGTTTGTTGTTTGTTACATCGCATCCTGACTCCAGTTTCGTCACCAGCCGTTGAGCCATCAGCCATCGAACTGTAAGTGCCAATACAACGATCGCTACGTGATCCAGACCTTGCTAGATCTTGACAGCTTTACGATTCAGAAAGTTGCAGACCAAGAACGGGGTGAAGGCCTTGTTCCCTGACCTTGCCTGTTCCTGTCTAGATAAGTATTTAGTTGTTTAGTATTAGAAGTAAGTTAGTCTCTTTAGCGTATGCATGTGTATTTATTATATCTGTTATAATAAACACCAATCATTTGGACTTACTAATCGGTGTACGGATTTATTACTTTGAACCTGACCTTGATATACTTGTGACAGTGTCTAAATACGGCACCTAGCGACTCCGAGCATAATTACACATACAGAGCCATAGCAGTGTTAAGCACACGGCCTTTAAATGGAGGCGTGTTAATCACACTCCAGTAAAACGAGCAACACACCCCATCCGCACGTTACCCTGGAGAAGTCTGTGATGGAGGCGAGACTGCTGTCCACCTCCAGTCGAATGTGCCTTTGCAAAAAGGCATGGAGCGAGAGAGTGATGAGGCGCTTTTTTGTTGAGGTTCACCCCGAGCTGCTCCATGGTGCAGAACCCTGTGCTCTACGGTCTGTTCCCTCGGACGGACACCGAGACAAAAATCATCTGCTGCTGGAAAATGGTCAACTCAGTGAAAAATATTCATTGGTCTGCCCGAAACTTGTCGATCTTCCAGTGAAAAGAGTTGTCTTTGACTGAGTTTTGCGGACTGGTACATTCCAAAGGCCGGGTCTACTTGCTGAGGGACATACTAAAGCTCGGGGCAGCTGCAATAGAGGAGGGTCGCTGTCTCATACCTTTCAGCCTTAGTGCGCCGATGATGGGAGGAATTACCCACTCAGGCTGTATGAATACAGTGAATACTATTATATTGTCAGAGATTTCATTTGGATTTCATGGGCAGACCTCTGTTTCTGAGACTAACTGTTGATGCCAACACATAATTTGTAGAACTGGGGGGCACGTTTGCACAGTGGTTAGCATTATGCTCTGTCCCGAGTCTGCGTCGCCGCTCCCACCCAAACTAGTTTAAACTCTTCACAACAGCACTGGCAAACCCGCGAGCCAGAATATTAGTCCCGCTCTGGATTATATGTACACCGTCCCGATGGTCCCGACGCCCCCCCACCCCCGCTCCGAACCTCAACCCGCCACTCACCAGCGGGGAAGCACACGGCCCACCCAAGGACAGTGGCCACATCAGCTTCTGCAGGAGGGTGCCGAACGGGAACCGTGAAGCATGATCATAATAATCTTTATGTCACAAGTCGGTTTACAGTAACACTGCAATGAATTTACTGTGAAAAGCCCCTAATCGCCACATTACGGCGCACATTACGGGCGTCTGTCCAATTCACCTAACAGCACGTCTTTCGGTACATGTGGGAGGAACTGGGGCACCCGGAGGAAACCTACGCAATCATGGGGAGAACGTGCAGACTCCGCACAGACAGTGTACTCAACCGCTGACATGGGTACTGCCAGCCACTGTCATTAAAGGACCGGGCATGCTGATGAAGACTCTGGCTAAGCCGGGGGACAGTGCGGTATATCTGCCACGTCATGGTGCACCTTGCACCCGTGGGGTATGGGGAAGGGCACCCACTCCCGGTGGCCGTCAAGGTGACAGTCATCCTGATAGTTTATGCCACGCAATCCTCCCAGGCGCCAAGTAGGGACCAGTCCTGAATTACACAGACCTCAGTGCACACCTCTGTGCCGTAATGGAGACGCTCAATTCCCAGCTGGTACAATACATAAAATTCAATCTGGACCACTCCCATCAGGATGCCCGGGCAGCAGGGTTCACCCGCCATGGCCGAGATGCCCCGGGTCCAGGGAGTGGTCGATGGGGCGTATGTCCCCCTACGATACTAGCCTGTGACGGGTGGTCTTCACAAACAGAAAGTGGTTCCACTCGATGAGCCTGCAGTTGATGTGTGACGATGAGCTGCACATCATGAACGTCTGCGCCCCATACCCGGGCAGTGCGCACGACGCCTTCGATGGTTCCTGACCTTTTGAGGCGCATCTCCATGTGGGGCGTTGGCACCTGGGCGAAGGGGGATCCACTGCGCCTGTGGCTGATGAGGCCATTCGGAGGGCAGATACTGATGTGAATCAAGATCATGTTGTGACGGTGAACATGATCGAGCGGTGCAATGGCAACCTGAAGATGTGGATCAGAAACCTGGAACTTCCTGGAGGGGCCGTCCAGCATAGCACTAGAGTCACGGAGAGATAATTGTGTGTTGTGCGTGGTATGAGAGGACCAGACGGGGCCCGTGAGGCGGCAGCAGATGTTGACGAATGTACACAGGCTGCTCGACGTTATACTGATGCCCTCGCTGGAGCAGGAATAGGAAGTGGTGGTAATGTAGTGGGGAAGGAGGGGACCAGGTTAATTGGGAATATCTGTTGAAGGTTTTGGGTTGATTTAGTTTCGGGAGGGGGTTTGAGGATTGGGTCCGGCTGTTGTATAAGACACCAAAGGCTAGTGTGAGGATGAATAGGATTAGTTGGGAGTGCATTGGGCTGCACCGGGGGATGAGGCACTGCTGCTTTCTGTTCTGGCTATAGAGCAGTTGGCAATGGCGGACAGGGCAATGGATGGGTGAAGGGGGATTGAGCGGGAAAGCAGCAAGATACTGGGTCTCTTTGTGTGCAGATGACCTCCTGTTGCATAATCATAGAATTTATCTTCCGGTTGCGGTTATGCGGAGCTAAGCCGCACGTTCGGCAGCTCCCGCTTTAATAGGACTTGTGGGCTCTTTTAAGGGCCCGAAACGGCGCTGATTCGACGATTCCCGGTGGATAAAGGAGTCTGGAGCAAAACCCCCCGGGATTAATGGTGCGGGTCGGAGTGGAGTGAGGAGAAAAACGGCAGTAGCTCCCCTGGAAAAGCGAGGGAAGGTGGACAAAATGGCAGCCGGTGGAGCCCCTGAGGAGTGAAGGCAGTGGGCGGAGGAGCAGCAGGCGGCCCTTCTGCTCTATTTTAAGGAGCTGAAAGGGGAGTTGTTGGAATCCCTGAAGGTAACGACTAGTAAGCTGCTGGAGACCCAGACATTCCAGGGTGCAGCAATACTCGAGTTGCAGCAGCAGGCCTCTGAGCGTGAGGATGAGGTTTCGGCCCTAATGGGGAAGGTGGAGGTACACGAGGCGCTTCACAAAAAGTGGCAAGATCGGTTTGAGGAGATGTAGTTTCGATCACGGAGGAAGAACTTGCGGAACCTGGGCCTCTAGGAGGGGCTGGAGGGGTCGGACCTGCCGGTCTATGTGGCCATGATGCTGAACTCGCTGGTGGGGGCAGGAACATTCCATCTTCCCCTGGAGCTGAAGGGGGCCCACTGGCCAGGCGGCCTGAGGCGAATGAACCCCCGCGGGCGGTGCTGGTGCGGTTCCATCGGTTCAGTGACCAGGAGTGTATTCTGCGGTGGGCCAAGAAGGTGAGGAGTAGCAAGTGGGAGAATTCGGTAGCGCGTATCTACCAGGACTGGAGTGTGGAGGTGGCTAAGCGGAGGGCCAGGTTCAACCGGACGAAGGCGGTGCTCCACGGAAAGCAGGTGAAGTTCGGCATGCTGCCTCCTGCGCGCCAGTGGGTCACCTACAAGGACCGGCATTACTATTTTGCGTCAACTGAGAAGGCGTGGGCCTTTGTGCAGGGTGAAAAGTTGGACTTGAACTAGAGATTGAGGGCTGTGGGAGTTTTTCTATTTCTGTGTCACTGTTTATGCTGTTGCTGGTTATTCTGTTTGTTTCTGTTTTTTCTCTCGCTTTCGGATGATGTTGGTTATGGTTTTGTGTTTTAAGGGGGGTATTGGGGTTTGTGGTTGATCTGTGTTTTTGTTTGTACGGCATTGGTGGATGGGTTGGGACTGCTGTTTGGGAGCTTCGTTGGGGGGGGGGGTGGGTGTTGTGGGGCAGTGTGAAAGTACGGGCTTTTCTCTGGTTTCCCGCGCTGCGGGACGAGGGAGGTGGAGCTGGTGGCAAGGGGCGTGGCTATCAGATCCGTTTTCCAGCACTGAAGCAGTGCCAAGGAGCTGTTGCAGGGCAGGAGGGGTGACCTCATATCGGGACGGTTCGGAGTTAGGGCGGGAAAGGCCGGGGTCAGCAGGCGTCAGGTGGCTCACGGGAACACTATGGAGTGAGCGTCGCGGCTAGGAGGCGTCCTAGCCTGGGAGGGGGGGGGGATACTGGGTTGCTGCTGGATTGGCCAGGGAGGAGTTGGTGTGGGTCGGGAGTGTCGGGGTGTGGTTCTATCGCCGTGGGAAACGGGCCGAATGGGTGCTGACCAGGGACGAGCAATCGATGGGCTATGGCTAGTCGACGGGGGAGGGGGGCGTGGTGCCCCCTGATCCGGCTGATTACGTGGAACGTGAGGGGGTTGAATGGACAGGTTAAGCGGGCCCGGGTGTTTACGCATCTGAAGGGCCATGCTCCAGGAGACCCACCTGAAGTTGGCGGGCCAGGTCCGTCTGAGGAAGGGGTGGGTGGGGCAGGTTTTCCATTCAAGGCTCGACCCGAAGAATCGGGGGTTGGCGATCCTGGTGGGGAAGAGGATGGCGTTTGAGACATCTGAGGTGGTGGCTGATAGTGATGGTGAGCGGTAAGCTGCAGGGGGAGAGGGTGGTGTTGGTGAATGTGTACGCCCCAAATTGGGATGATGCTGGTTTCATGAGTCGTATGTTGGGCCGCATTACTGGCCTGGAGGTGGGGGGCGTGATCATGAGGGGGACTTCATTACGGTGCCGGTTCCCCTACTGGATCATTCTAGTTCAAGGACAGGCAGGAGGCCTGCGGCGGCCAAGGTTTCGATGTGGTTTATGGACCAGATGGGAGGAGTAGATCCCTGGAGGTTTGGGAGGCCGAGGGCTCCATGTGCACAGGTTTTACTCCCGCATTAACTTCTTTGTTCTGAGTAGGGGACTGTTCCCGAGGGTTGAGCAGGCCGCGTATTCGAATATTGCGATTTCGGACCATGCTCCGCATTGGGTGGATCTGGAGATGGGGAAGGTGCGGGATCAGTGCCCGCTTTGGCGTCTGGATGTGGGGTTGTTGGTTGATGAGGAGGTATGTAGGAGGGAGAGGAGGGAGAGGGAGAGACTGTTGGTGGAGCTGTTGAGTGTCGGTAGGAGGTATGCGGAGGCCCCGGAGGAGGGATTGCTGGGGGAGCGGCGTAGCCTGCAGGCCAAGTTTGATTTATTGACCACCAGAAAGGCGGAGACACAGTGGTGGAAGGCGCAGGGAGCGGTCTACGAGTATGGAGAGAAGGCGAGCAGGATGCTGGCGCATCAGCTTCGTAAGCGGGACGCCTCTAGAGAGATTGGTGGAGTGAAGGATAGGGGTGGGAATGTGGTGCGGCAGGGGACAGAGGTCAATGAGGTCTTTAGGGACTTCTGCAGAGAACTGTACCGGTCGGAGCCGCCGGTGGTGGGAGGGGGAATGGAGAGCTTTTTGGACAGGCTGCGATTTCCAAGGGTGTAGGAGGAGCAGGTGGAGGGACTGGGGGCGCCGATCGTGTTGGAGGAGCTGGTCAGAGGGATTGGCCACATGCAGTCGGGGAAGGTGCCGGGACCGGATGGGTTCCCGGTTGAATGTTATAAGACATATGCGGACCTGTTGGGACCCCTGTTGGTTAGGACCTTTAACGAGGCATGGGAGGGGTGTGTTTTGCCCCCGACGATGTCTCGGGCGCTGATTTCCCTGATCCTGAAGCATGATAAGGATCCCTTGCAGTGCGGATCATGCAGGCCAATTTCACTGCTGAATGTGGACGCCAAGTTGCTGCCGAAGGTCTTGGCCACTAGAATAGAGAACTCGGTGCCGGGAGTGGTACATGAAGATCAGACGGGTTTTGTGAAGGGGAGGCAGCTGAACACTAACGTGCAAAGGCTGCTAAATGTGATAATGATGCCGGCAGCAGAAGGAGAGACGGAGATTGTGGTGGCATTGGATGCGGAGGAGGCCTTTGACAGGGTTGAGTGGGGGTACTTGTGGGTGGTGTTGGAGAGGTTCGGGTTTGGAGTGGGGTTTATTAAATGGGTGAGGTTGCTGTACGAGGTCCCGATGGCAAGTGTAGTGACAAATGGGAGGAGGTTCGAGTACTTCAGGCTCCACCGTGGGACGAGTTTTGAGTTGCCAATTGAGCCTCTTGCCATGGCTCTCAGGGAGTCAGGGAGGTGGAGGGGCTTGGTGCGAGGGGGGAGGAGCACCGAGTGTCGCTGTATGCAGACGACTTGCTGCTGTATATAGCAGACCCGGTGGGGGGTATGCCGGAGGTGACGGAGATTCTTGATGAGTTTGGGAGTTTCTCGGGCTATAAATTGAACCTGGGCAAGAGTGAGCTGTTTGTTGTACACCCGGGAGATCAGGAGGAGGGGATTGGTCGGCTCCCGCTAAAGAGGGCAGTGAGGAGTTTTAGGTACCTGGGGGTCAGGTGGCGAGGAGCTGGGGGACTCTGCACAAGCTTAATTTTACTAGGTTGGTGGAGCAGATGGAGGAGGAATTTAAAAGGTGGGACATGCTGCCGTTGTCGTTGGCAGGTAGAGTACAGTCCGTTAAAATGACGGTGCTCCCGAGGTTTTGTTTTTGTTTCAGTGCCTCCCCATTTTCATTCCAATGGCCTTTTTTAGGATGGTGAACAGCAGCATTCTGGGATTTGTTTGGGTGCACGGGACTCCGAGGGTAATGTCTTTTTGGAGCAGGGCAGGGATAGAGAGGGGCTGGCGCTGCCCATGCTCTCTGGGTACTATTGGCCGGCTAACGTCTCGATGGTACTTAAGTGGGTAATGGATGATGATGAGGGGACAGCATGGAAATGGATGGAGAAGGCGTCCATGGAGGTACGAGCCTGAAGACACTGGTAACGGCACCGTTGTCGCTCCCTCCAACGAGGTACACTACGAGCCTGGTGGTGGCGGCTACCCTCAAGATTTGGGGGCAGTGAAGGCGACACAGGGGGGATGTGGGGGGGCTCGGTGGAGGCTCCGCTGCGGGGGAACCACCGGTTTGTCCCAGGGAACATGAATGGCGAGTTCCTGTGGTTGCACAGGGCGGGCATTAGGACATTGGGGGACATGTTAATTGACGGAAGGTTTGCGAGCCTGGGTGAGCTGGAGGAGAAGCTTGAGCTCTCCCCGGGGAATATGTTCACGTACCTTCAGGTCAAGGCATTTGCTAGGCTGCACGTGGAGGGGTTCCCTTCGCTGCCCACGCTGGGGGTAAGGGATGGGGTGCTTTCGGGGGTGTGGGGCGGGGATGGGAAGGTATCTGACATCTACCAGGTGATGCAGGAGGTGGAGGAGGCGTCGGAAGAGGACCTGAAGGCTAGGTGGGAGGGGGAGCTGAGGGAGCAGATTGAGGAGGGGACATGGGCGGACGCCCTGGAGAGGGTGAACTCCTCCTCTTCATGTGCGCGGCTTAGCCTCATACATTTCTAGGTGCTGCACGGGGCCCACATGTCCGAGTCGTGGATGAGTAGGTTTTTTGGGGGCGAAGACAGGTGAGTCAGGTGAGTCCAGCGAACCATGCCCATATGTTCTGGGCATGCCCGGCACTGGAGGATTTCTGGAAGGGGGTGGCGAAGACGGTGTCGAGGGTGGTATGATCCAGGGTCAAGCCAGGGTGGGGACTCGCGATTTTTGGGGATGGGGTGGAGCCGGGAGTGCAGGAGGCGAAAGAGGCCGATGTTTTGGCCTTTGCGCCCCTCGTAGCCCGGCGGATGATCTTGCTGCAGTGGAAAGATGCGAGACCTCCGAGCGTAGAGACCTGGATCAATGGCATGGCGGGATTCATTAAGCTGGAGAGGGTCAAATTCGCCCTGAGGGGGCAGGTACAAGAGTTCTTTAGGAAATGGCAGCCTTTCCTCGACTTTCTGGCTCAACGATAAGGAACTTGGTCAACAGCAGCAGCAACCCGGAGGGAGGGGGGGGGGGAATAGTAGGATAGTGTTTCAGTTAATTTGCTTATTGTTAAGTTATTTTGTTGTTTATTGGGTTTGGGGGGGTTGTTATATGCGTTGTTACGGGTGCCGGGGGATGTTTATTATTGTTATTATTGTTCTGTTGATATATATTTTTCAAAAAATTCCAAAAGATATATATATTTTTTTTAAATCATAGAATTTACAGTGCAGAAGGAGGCCGTTCGGCACAACGACTCTGTACCGGTCTTTGTAAAGGCCACCCTAATTAATCCTATGCCTCCACCCTATCCTCAAAACCCAGAAACCCCTTGCCTTTTTGCAGTCAAAGAACAATTTATCCTGTACAATCCACCTAACCTGCACATCTTTGGACTGTGGGAGGAAACCGGAGCACCCGGAGGAAATCCACACAGACACGGGGAGAACGTGCAGACTCCGCACAGACAGTAACCCAGCGGGGAATAGAGCATGGGGCCCTGGAGCTGTGAAGGAACAATGCTATTGTACACATATCTGACACGGTGGGGGAATTTGACGTTTCCCGGGATATAAATTGAAAATGGGGAAAAGAGACGTATTCCGGATAAATGCCGTGTTGGGAAGAGGCTGGGGGAGTTGCCGTTCCGAGTGCTGAGGGTGAGTTTCTACTATTTCGGGATACAGGTGGTGGTGACTTCGGCCGAGCTGCATAAGGCAAACTTGGCGCAATTGGTGGAGAGATGGAGGCGGACTTCAAGAGGGTGAATGTGTAGCCCTTGACTATGGCAGGGTGAATACAGACGGTGAAAATGACGATGCTGTCCAAGTTTGTGTTCACCCTTCACAACCTCCCCATTTTGTTGCTAGAATGGTGAATGGGATGAGTTTGAGGTTGGTGTGGGCAGGAAAGGTCCCAGGGGGGGACCAGTTTGAGGGCACTGTTGAGGTTGGTGTGGGCAGTAATGGTCCCTGGGAAGACCAGTTTGAGGGCACTGTTGAGTTTGGTGTGGGCAGGAACGGTCCCAGAGGGAGATCAGTTTGAGGGCACTGTTGCCGGCACCCCTGTCATTCCTGTCGCTCCGACACTCCATGATTTCGGAGGTGGTATCAGCATTGAGGGTTTGGAACAAGTGTAGGGAATAGGAAGGCATGCCTCTGTGGGCGATAGCGGGGCTGCACGCGAGGTTCCGGTGGCAGGTGGAGACAGAGTACTTCAGGGATTTGTTTGTGGGAGGAAGGTTTGCCGGCCTGGGGGAGATGAGGAGATGTCTCACTTGCCGAACGGAACCAGGTTCAGGTACCTGCAGGTGATGGACATTGTTATAAAAGAGGTGCCGTCCTTTCTGCAGCTGTTACCTCCGGTGCTGCAAGTCAAGACGCTGTCCGGGGATGACACTGAGGAGGGTAGATGCTGGATATATGTGCAGAGCTCATGATGAGGGAGGAGGTCAGATACGAGTGGGAGGAAGAGATGGGATGGAGTTATGGGCTGGATTGTGGAAGAAATCCGTGTAGGTGAATGCTTCCTCGTTGAGTGCGAGGTTCAGCCTCATCTCATTTAAGGTGGCGGACAGAGCACACATGACGGTCTTTAGGATGAGCCGTTTCTTTCGCGGGTGGACGATGGGCGGGATGTTGAGGGGAGGGAGTGGTGAATCTGTTGCAAATGTTTTGGATGTATTCGAGTTTGAGGGGGTTTTGGATAGGGTTAGGGGATGTATTGTCCGAAATTCTGAACATCGGGGTGGCTCCGAGTCCGGACCTGACGATAATCGGAGTGTCAGAACAGCGGCAGTTCAGATGGGGAGAGTGGCCTGTGTCTAGGCCTTTGCCTCCCCGATGAGCCGGAGACAGATTTTGGAGACTGGGAGCCGCCAAAGGCGAGGGTTTGGGTAATGGAGCTGGTAGGATCTTTGCACCTGGAAAGAGTTCAGTTCACCACACGTATAGTGGAAGAGGAGTTGACCCTGAGGTGGAAGCAGTTTATTCACTTCTTTAAAGTCAATGCATGTGTCAGCGGAGGCGGTGGAGGAGGGGAGAATGGATGTTTTGTTTTGTTTCGGGGAAAGCAAAATAATGAGGTGGGTTTGGTGTGATGGAGGGGTGAGGGTTGGAGTGTGGCGGTGGAGGAGTGGGTAGACTGTGAGAGTGAGTTGTTCGTTTGCTGAACTATTGCCCAGCTTTGGCTTTTTTCTTTTTGTAAATATGAAAAATGCCTTCAACAACAGTATTTTTTGTAAAACAACTTGGATGCGGGAATTCCAGTAAATATTTATCTACAGTCGATCCAGTGAATTGGAGGCAAAGAAGTGACGTGAAGATTCAAAGATTGACTGGGAGCAGGCAGCGGAGCCAAAGAAATAGAACTCACTGTTCCATTTTCACGCTCAGTGTCAAAGGGGAAATTGACACAAATGCAATCATCAATGTATCGAATATAGAGGCGGTGATTCAGATAGAATGTTCCCGATGGGAGGGGAGGCCAGAACTAGGGGTCATATTTTGAGGATGAGGGGTAAACATTTTATGTCTGAGCTAACGAGCGTTGTCTTCACCCAGAGACTGGTGAATCTGTGGAACCTCACTACCGCAGAAAGTAGTTGAGGCCAAGACGTTATGTAATTCCAAGAAGGAATTAGGTATGGCTCTTGGGGCTTAAGGGATCAAGGGGCATGGAGGGAAGGCAGGATCAGGATATTGAACTTGATGATCAGCCATGATCACAATAAATGGCGGAGCAGGCTCGAAGGGCCGAATGGCCTTACGCTTTTTCTATTTTCTATGTATGTTTCTAAGTATAAAGAGATGGAATTTGGAACCTTTGTTACTCTGAGACGAGGAGCGATTGAGCCAGATTGAGAATTTTGGCTAATTCTGAACACGACATTAAGAGACGATTCGAGCGAGAGTTTTAGAAACAGTGTCGAAATTGATTCAGAGAAATTTGACGGGCAGCTGACCTCTGTCGCGTGGAGGGATTAAAGAAACTGAGATGATCTTGCAGGGACCCAGTCCCCCCCCCCCCCCCCCCCGCTGTACAGACATCCCAATTGGTCAACTTTAGATTTGTAAACATTCTGTGAGATTTTCATTCAATTAATTATTGAATCGAATTGCACCAGCGAAATAGAACAGTCACATTGCAGAGTACAGTGTATCTGAAAGAACACTCTGACATTAATGATTACATTACTGAATGGACAGTCAGAGTGAATGTCATCTCTGAAGCAATATGAGATCAAGGAAGATTTCTACCGCTGTTTAACACAGCTTCCAATTATAATTTATCATTTAATGTAATCATACTTGAGCAGTTTCTGAGGTAAGATGTTGTTTAATTAAGTCTCAGAGCTTTGCCTATTCACAACTGGGAATTAACGCAGGTATCTTCATTTGCTTGTCGAAAGTTTAAGAAAAACATCAATTTAAATAATATTGCAACGTCACTACCTCTATGGACAATCTGGAATGTATAAAGTTAGTGCTTTTGGAAAGTATCACCTCACATCTTCCTTCAGAAACATTGTCTGCTGGATCAAGGAACAGATTCACTTCCCACAGAAAATGCATCGACCAATTCAATGGGTCAGGAAAGTATTCTATATGATCCTCGCCATAGTTGGTGTTCCTGGTAAGCGTCGAAAGTCCATTATCCTGAGTAAATCTATGCATCAGGTTGCTTGTGGTATTATTCGGTGGATAATCATGTTACATTCAATCGGAATATTATTTATTTTATTCATTTACAGGATGTGGGTGTCGCTGGTTAGACCAGCACTTTTTGCACATCCCTGGTTTCCCTTCAGAAGGTGGTGGTGAGTTGCCTTCTTGAACCGCTGCAGTCCTTGAGGTAGGTGTCTGTGCACTCACAGTGCTGTTAGAGAGGGAGTTTCGGGACCTCTCCCCAGCGACAGTGAAGGAACGGCGGTATATTTCCAAGTCAGGATGGTGAGTGACTTGGAGAGGAACCTCCAGGTGGTGGGGCTCCCAGGAATCTGCTGCTCTTGTCCTTCTAGATGATAGTGGTCATGGGTATGGAAGGTGCTGTCAAAGGAGCCTTAGTGAGTTACTGCAGTAAATCTTGTAGATGGTACACACGGCTGCCATTGTTCGTCGGGGGTGGAGGGTTTGTATATTTGTGGAATGGGGAGCAATCAAGCGGGGCTGCTTTGCCCTGGATGGTGTTGAGCTTCTTGAGCGTTGTTGGAGCTGCACTCATCCAGGCAAGTGGAAATACGTGCATCAAACTCCTGACTTGTGTCATGGTGGACAAACTTTGCGGGGCCAGGAGGAGAGTTTGCTGGCCGTAAGATTCTTAGTCTTTGACCTTTTCTGGTTGCCACAGTATTAATATGGCTGGTCCAGTCAATTTCTGATCAACGGTAACCCCCAGCATGTTTATTGTGCCGGAATGAGCGATAGTAATGTCATTGAATGTCAGGAGGTGGTGGTTAGATCCTCTCCTGTAGGAGATGGCCATTGCCTGGCACGTGTGTGGCACGAATGTGGCTTGTCACTTGTCAGCCCAAGCCTGGATAATGTCCATGTCTTGCTGAATTTGGATATGAAGTGCTTCATTACCTGAGCAGTCTGGAATTGTGATTAACATTGTGAAGTCATCTGTAAACATTTCCACTTCTAACGTTACGATGGAAATGAGGTCATTGATGAAGCAGCTGAAGATTGTTGGGCCGAGTACACCACCCTGAGGAACTCCTGCAGTGATGTCCCGGAGCAAAGAGTATTAAACTACGACCACCATAACATTTTCCTTTATGCCAGGTATGACACCAACCAGCGGAGTGTTTTCCCACTGATATGCATTCACTCCTGTTTAGCTAGGGCTCTTTGATGTCATACTCGGTTAAATGCTGCTTCAGGTCAACGGCAGTCTCTATCACCTCTGGCATTCAGCACTTTGTCCATCTTTGAACCAAGGTTGTAATGAGGTCAGGAGCTGAGTGACCTTGGCGGAACTCAAACTGAGCGTCCGAGAACAGGTTATTGCTGAGTAAGTGCCGCTTGATAACACTGTTAATGTATCCTGCCAGCAATGTGTTGATGATGCAAAATTTTGTAGAGCAGTAATTGGCTGGGTTCGATTTGCCTGTTTCTTGGCACAGACACACCTGGGCAATATATCACCTTGCCGAATCGATGCAAGTATTCCAGCTTTACTGAAACAGTTTGGCTAGAGGTTCGGCAATTCCTGGAGCATAAGACTTCAGCACTATTGGGGAGATATTGTCAGGGCCCAGAGCGTTTGCAGTATCCAGTCCCTTCAGCCATTTCTTGATATCACGTGGAGTGAATAGTATTGCCTGAAGACGGACATCAGTGATGCTGAGGACTACTGGAGAAGACCGAGAGGGATTGTCCACTTCGCACTTCTGTCTGAAGTCTGTTGCAAATACCACAAATTCAGTCCCAGTCCAGCAGCTATGTTCTTAGGACCCGGCCAGTTCGGTCTGTGGTGCTACTATCGAGCCTTGATGTTGGAAATGGAAGGCCCCCACTCAGAGCATATCCTGTTTCTTTACCACCCTCAGTGCTTCCTCCGTGGTGTTCAACATGAAGCTGTACTGATTCATCAGCTGATGGTGACTGAAATGTGATAATCAGCAGGAGTTATCTTTGCCCATCTTTAATCTGAAGCCAGGAAACTTCATGGGTTAGAGAGTCGATGTTGAAGAATCCCAGGGAAACTCTCTCCCGACTGTATACCACTGTGTTGCATCCTCCCCTGGGTCTGTCCTGCTGGTGAGGCCGGACATATCCAGGAATAGTAGTAGTGATGCCTGGGACATTTTCAGAAAGGTATCAGGTGTAAAGTACATTTTGATACACTCGTCCGTACAGTAAAGTGTATTCATTAAATTCCCTGCATTATCTCTGCAATTTTATACCGTATACACACTTTCTAGCTCGAAGACTCTCTGTGTGATACCGTTGCAGCATTTAGCACTATGTGGTATCCTGTTGAATCAAACATTAAACCAGGAAACTTGGTCTTACCAATGTTATCCGTTAACATAACTTATACAGAGTGTATGTGACGAACTGAAGAGGAAGACCTGAACCCGGTGACCATGTTTGGAACATGTCAATATAAAATTGCCCCGAGTGTGGGTAATTAACTGGAGTCAATACCCGGCTGCAGTGACATGTATTTCATGGACATTCTGTCATTGTACAATTGTACTCAGTGTGGGGAATAATCTAACTCTTATTCCAAGTAGAGTTAATGTCAGAACTTTACGGTGCTGATTAATCTCCTTCCCCAAGGATTGTCCTGAGAATGAGTTGATTTTGAATGTTTGGCTGCGGGGGTAACTGGAAATCTGCGTTTTGGATGGTTGCTGAGGTAATGGTTGAGATTGAGTAACCTCCGAGCCGTTCCTCACCCACAATTTATTGATGTTAAATTCCATGCTGCCTATAATCAGAAACGGAAAATTACTGTCAGTAATTTCTACTCTATTCCTCCTTCTTCATCCTTCAGTTAACGGAATGGCAATCGTGATCCTGTCCCGTGGAAACTATGGCCTCTCCACCTGCACCACTCGATACCTGGTGGCAATGTCAACGGCGGACCTCCTGGTCATTATTACTGACGTTATTACCAGGCGAATCAATGATAATTATTTCGGATTCAATTTCCTGTACATCACTCCTGTGTGTCGTGTTCACTATGTTATTATCCGTGCTGCCCTAGATTGTTCTATGTGGTTCACCGTCGCTTTCACTTTTGATCGATTTGTTGCCATTTGTTGGCAGAAGCTGAAATATAAATACTGCACCAAGAAAACTGCGGCCGTGGTTCTAGCAACAGCCGGTATTTTGCTCTGTTTAAAGAACATTCCCATGTACTTCAGATTTAAACCTAGGAAGGTCATCGACAATATACCAATGTACTGTTCTAATACGCCAAGCTATTTTACTGACCCGAGATGGATTGGATTCAGAATGTTTGAAAAGGCTTTAACCCCATTGATACCATTCGGGTTAATTCTGTTGCTTAACGCTCTGACAGTCAGACACATTTTAGTGACCAGTCGAGTCCGTAAGGGACTGAGGGGCCAGAGCAAGGGAGAGAATCAGAGTGACCCAGAGATGGAGAGCAGAAGGAAGTCTATTGTTTTACTCTTCAGCATATCCGGCAGCTTCATACTTCTGTGGTTGGTGTACCTTTTATATTTCTTTGATGCTGCAGATGGGTTAGATGATGATTCTTACTATAACTTTCAAAAAACTGCATATATGCTGCGGGATTTAAGTTGCTGCACAAACACATTTATTTATGTGGTGACTCAGTCCCAATTCAGAGACAAGTTGAAGAGCACAGTGAAATATCCAGTTACATCAATTATTAATTTGATTAATAAACGATAACATTGAAAGCAGCTCAATGATCCAATCTACAGAGCAGGAGGGGGCCACCGGAGGAAGGAAAAGAAAGGGCCTGGAGGATTCAAAACCTCAATGAGCCATCAACACAGGCAAGTCATGTGATCGTCCATCCATCCATCCCGGTAGGAGGGATTATCCATGCACAACCTATCGACACACACTGCTCACAAACACACAGTAACAATGCACACACACTAACTATAATTACACACACTTACTAACACATACACCATAATACACACTAACACACCCATTGAATCCTAAAACCTGCTTCAAAGTGAAACATAGCAGTTAGTGAGGCATCATGGGGTGCATGGCTAACGGACTTGACCATTTGTGAAACCTTGTTAGTTCCCAGGCACATACATGGGAATGGCTTATTCAGCGGGACATCCCTTATCAGCAGCTGTCTCAGAGGAATGTTGCTCGACGCACAGAACCACAGAACCCAAGGACAGTCGATAAGGGGGGCTCCGCCTGTTGTTGATCAGATCACTCAGCTCCATGCTGCCTGGCAACCAATAATTGTTATTGAATTGTATAAAGCCGACATGGGCTGTGTAGCTGTTTCCATAACTGTAGAAAATGTTCATGATTTCACATGTCCAGTGGACAGACGCTTGGTTTTCCCAGCTTACTTTTACCCGATAGCCTCATAAACCATTTGATGTTGAAGCATCCCCGATTGTAGAAGGATCCTTCTGCATTCATTCCTGCGAACAGCACCACCATCCTGCTCAATGGGATAGATTCAGAACACATCCACCAGCTCAGGTCTGGGCATCCGTGAGGCACTTTGGTAGCAGCAGTACTGTACTGAGCCACAGTCTAACCTCATGGCCTGGCGTAGACTCAACTCTATAATTACCACCAAGTGAGGGGATCAGACCTGATTCAATGAAGAGTACAAGAGGGAATGCACAGTGTAGCTCCAGATATACAAAGAAAATATGTGTCAACATAAAGCTACGACAGAGAATTTGCATGTGAAACAGCATAAGCAGCAAGTGACACACAGAGATAAGCAATCCCACAACGAACGGATTACATATAAGATCTGCATCCCTGCCCCATCCAGCCGTGAATGGTGGTGGACAAGTAAACAACTCACTGGTGGAGGAAGCACCACAAATATCAACATCCTCAGTGATGGAGGATCCCAGCACATCTTTGCAAAAGAGGAGGTTGAAGCATTCGCACGAATCTTCAAACGGGTGCTGAGTGGATGATCTATATCGGTCTCCTCCAGAGATCCTCAGCATCATGGATGCCAATCTTCAGACTATTTGATGCACCTCACCTGAAATTAAGTAACAGCTGAAGGCACTTGATACCGCAAATACTATGTATCCTGACAATATCACAGAATTGTACGCAAGACTTGGCTCCAGAACTTGCCCAGCCCCTAGCCAAGCTGTTCCAGTTCAACTACAACACTGACTTTTACCTGGAAATGTGGGACATTTCCCCGGTGTGTCCTGTACATGAAACAGGACTAATCCAAACCAGCCGATTGCAGCCTCGGTTAAAACACGGACAAAAGAGCTGAACACCAGAGGTGAGGTGAGTGCATCTGCCCTTGACACCAAGGCAGCATTTCATCGACAATAGTCTCAAGGAGACCCAGCTAAACTGGGGTCAATCGGATTCAGAGGGAAACCTCTCCACTGCTCGAGTCATACCGAGCAGAAAGTAAGATGGTTCTTGTTGTTTGGGGGTCGTCATCTCTGTCCCAGCACTTTACCACAGGAGCTCCTCAGGGTCGTGTCCTCGGCCGAACCATCTTTAGCTGCTTCATCAATGACCTTCCTTCCAATATAATGTCAGCAGTGGGGATGTTTACTGATGACTGCACAATGTCCAGCACCATTCGCGACGTGTCAGACACTGATGCAGTCCACGTGCAAATGCAGCAAGACCTGGACAATATCCAGATTTGGGCTGACAAGTTGCAAATAACATTCGTGCCACACAAGTGCCAGGCAATGAGCATCTTCAATAAGAGAGAATCCAAACATCGTTCCTTGGCATTCGATGGCATTACCATCACTAAATCCTGGCGGTTATAAGAAACCGAACTGGACTAACCATATAAATACTGCGGCTATAAGATCAGGTCAAAGGCTGCAAATCCTGCGGCTTTCAACTCACTACTTCCAATACTCTTTGGTAATCTCCAAAGGAATGAAAATGAATAGTTACGGGTCGGGGTCGCAGATTGTCCCGAGGCCTCAAAGAAAGGGTATGATGTTCCCTTTCTAACTAAACACGTCCAGATTTAGTATTGTGATGAATATAGGGATGTTGGATGTTGTACCAATAGAATTTAGTTTGGAGTAATGTGACTCGCTGCCGAGTTCATTGTATTTCAGCTTGGAACGTTTATGTCCCTGCTGGCTGGAGCTAAGGCATCAGGCATTTTGGGAAAACAGTTCAGCTCTGATCTTTAGTTTTAATGCACTTCATGCCAAACATGTGTAAAACAGCGACATAAACAATACACAATCCATCAAATCACAGTCCACAGTATGGACAATTTCCCCCTTTTTAAGTGCTAACCTCCCGTCCCGCTTCCAGCCCTACCCCTACCAACCCCCCCCCCCCCCCCCCACAACAAACAGTTCCACATACATCGTAATGAAGCCCTCCTCCGACCCCCTAACCTAAACCTAATCTTCTCCAACCGAAGAAAGTCAGACAAGGTGCCCTTCCCCTCCAGAAGCTCTGGTGATTTCGACGCCCCAAACATTGCTACCATAGGGTCCGGCCTAATCTCCACCCCCACAATCTTAAATAGTGTCCAAACCTCCACGTCCCAGTGTCTCTCTAACGTCCAGCAATCCCAGAACATGTGGGTATGATGTGCACAACCTGCCCCTCTCTTCTGTCAATCATCAGTCACCGCCTTAATGAACCGATTCATCCTCGCCTGAGTCATATGTATGCTTTGCACGACCTTAAACTGAATCAAGCTCATCCTCATGCAGGAGGAGGTAGAATTCACCCTCCACATTGTCTGCACCACAGTCCCCAGACAATTTCCGCCCAATTCGTCCTCCCATTTGTTCTTGATCGTCATCTCTTGCGCTCCCCCCCCCCCCCCCCCACTCCCCCAACCACTGTATATATGCCAAACCCTACCCTCTCCCAACTCGTCTGGGAGCAGCAGTTGCTCCAACAAGGAGTAGTCCGGCAATCTGGGAAACACCCTCCACTATATTCGCACACAGTCCCACACCTGTATATGTCTAAATGGACTCTCCCTCGGTTACTTAAACCTCTCCCACAACTTATCCAGACCTGCAAACTTCTCTTTTGAGTATATGTCCCTCATCCTCGCCAGACCTGCATCCCTCCATTTCCCGTACATTCCATCTATTTCGCCCATGTCTCCCACACACTGCTGTCAACACCGACATGCACTTCAAATGAAACTGTTTCCTCGACTGACTCCACAACCAGACGTCAACAGCAGCACCGGGCACCCCGTATACGTCCCCGGAGATAACGGCAGCAGAGCTGACACCGTAATCGTCAGACTGTATCCCAAACAGGAATCCTCCTCCATCTTGAACCACTCCACCTCCTTCCCCATTGCCTCACATTCTCCACATGCGTTTGGTAATGCCAACCCCCCTTTGTATCTCTGCCTCTGTAACAGGGCCATCTCTACACGTGAACTCCGGGATTACTGTCTCCGACTTCCGGAAGACAGATCAAGAGAGTCTGGAAAACAAACGGGAACCTTGGCAGCACATTTATCTTTACCATCTGCACCCTCCCTGCCAGAGTCAGGTGCAGCAATATCCCATATCTTAAAATCTGCCCTCATCTCCTCCAATGTTGTCAAATTCCACCTGTGCATTGTTGTCCATTCCATCGTCACCTGAATCCCCAAATCCCTAAACCTGTCCCTTGCTGCCTTGAACGGCAACATCTCCCAGTTGAACCCCCTCCCCGCCATTATCACCGGAAACCCCTCACACCCCGACATTTAAATTATATCCAGAGAAAGCCCCAAACCACTACAATATTCTCTGGTCCTAACCATACTCTCCAATGGGTCTGGAACAGACAACAACAGGTCGTCCGCGGACAACGACGCCCGATGCTCCCTTCTCCCCATCACAATCCCCTGCCACTGCGCATACCCCCTGAGGGCATTGGCCAAGGGATCAATCACCAGCGCAAACAGCCAGCGGCGAGAACGGACAGCCTGTCTCATTCCCCTCTGCAATCCAAGGCGGGAATCGCACCTGAGACCTTGGTGCTGTGAAGCAACAGGGCTAACCAATAACACTATACTACAGAATACTTTATTACATAACACTATACTACAGAATACTGTACTATATACTTCACTGCGGAATACTTTACTGCATAACGGTCTACTACAGAACACTTTACCAAATACTTCCCTACAGAATTCTTTACCAAATACTTCCCTACAGAATACTTTACTTCATACTTCACGACAGACTACTTCACGATATAACACTATACTAAAGAATACTTCACTGCATAACACATGACACTGCGTATCGATGGAACTGAATGTTTCTAAACTCTTTAAAACAATAATACAATGAACTAACATTTGAAAACACCAGCTGGGTTGCAAGCATTGAATTATATTGAGAAGACATCGGTCAGAAAATCGTATTTGAAAACAATGGTTTGTCAAAAATTGGAAACTCGTGAACGAGGTTTGACAAGACGACGAGAAAGAACAGTTTCAAACACTTTCATGGGCTACAGATCAACAAGATTTGAGAATTTCGAAAGAACCACTCAATATATATAATAGAATCATAGAATCTCCACAGTGCAGAAGGAGGCCATTCGGCCCATTGAGTCTGCACCGACACTGGGAAAGCGGATCCCACCTCGACCCACACCCCTGCCCTGTCCCCATAATACAGCAACGGACGCTATGGGGTAATTTATCATGGCCAATCCACCTAACCTGCCCGTCTTTGGACTGTGGGAGGAAACCGGAGCACATGGAGGAAATCAACGCAGGTACGGGGAAGGTGCAAAATCAACACAGACAGTAACCCAGGGTCGTAATTACGCTCGGGCTATCTGGCTTTGCCAAACTCCTTAAACAATGACCTTCACTGGCTTGACTCCAATATTATATTCCGAAACATTTCAGTATTCCTTCAGCAATAATTGCATGTGTTCATCGTGTCACTCTCAAATCTCAATTTGCATTGCTGCCCAGGGACTAAATTCCGAAAGACGCTTTGAAATGTCTGTCAACCCCCGCCAGCTCCTTGCCCAGACCAGCTACAAGCTGCCTGTTATTTCAGAACTGTGGGAGTGAAAGTAACACATAACAATTCTGACCAAAAGTTGTACCCAAATTCTCACAATTGATTCAGACATTACAAGAGGTATTCAGGAGAATGAAAGAAATCAAATTATAGAATAGAATTATACAATTCCTGCAGGGCAGACGGAGGCCATTCAGCCCATCGAGTATGTACCAATCCTCTACTTAAGCCCACACCTCCACCCTATACTAGTTATCACAGCCAACATTTTGGGCAGTAAGGGGCAATTCAGCATGGCCAATCCACCTAACCTGCACATATTTGCACTGTGGGAGCTGGAGGAAACCCACACAGACACTGGGAGAAAATGCTAACACCACTTATACAGTCACCTAAGGCAGGAATTGAACCCGGGTCCCTGGCGCTGTGAGTTATCAGTGCTCGCCACCGTGCTGCCCATTGTATTTAGGTCTTACGGGGTCAGCAAGCAATTGAAAAATATTCATATACGGCGATTGCTGAAGGGAAGACTGTGTGTATGAGATATTGCGATAGTCCAGCAGAGGGAGATTGCCAAATGTGAGACTGTATATATATGTGTGTGTGTGTTTGTGATACAGAGAGTCCAGCAGAGCCTGATTGCTGGAGATGACAGTGTGTGTGTGAGATACAGAGAGAGTCCAGCAGACGGAGAATGCTGTAGGTGAGTCAGTATATCTGTGTGTGGGGGAGATACAAAACATCGAGGGAGATTGCTGAAGATGTGTGAGAGACACAGAGAGAGTCCAGCAAGAAGAAATTGCTGTAAACCAATGTTCTTCAAACTTTCTTGACCGGGACCCATTTTTACGAACCTCCTAGCCTTCGCAATCCACGCCGGCCGACCTTTTCGCTCACCTTTAATGTGACAGTTGAGCCTGCTCCGTCCTCACAACCTCACTTGCTTTGTTATTCAATTCAATAATGACTTCAGCTGACGTCTTAAGATCTCACTCCATCCATTGAAAGAGATCAAGAGGTTTGTCCTCGAACTCGCCATATTGAGTCTTGAAATCCCAATGAAGTTTTGAGTGTTTTAATCTTTCATTTGCCAGTACTTCCCTGTATATAACACACATGGGCTTTGCATCCTGATTTCCTGTGCCACAATTAATGAACCCATACTTCAAGAAATCATCTGTATGCTGCTTTGTTCCTGATTTCAGAAACAAGGCCGCCCTTCTCATCAGAAGCCAAGCTGGGTCTTGGGGTTTGTTTGAAAGTTCTTGTGATCGGGCATCCTGCCAGGTGGCTTTGACAATCTACTCACGGAATTATCCAACATAGTTCACCACCTCCTTTTCCCTTAGGGCCTTGAGGTCATTACGTGCAGACCACTGCTTGATCGCCTTGTGGTCAAAGATGTTGCACTGAACAAACTTTTCCACCAGGAAGATGATACAGCCAGTCCAGCTACTTGCAGCGTTCCACGGCAACATGGCCAGACACATTCATAGCACCCGGGACAGCTATAACTGTTCATCGTGACCCTCGGTGTTTGCACAGCTTGATCCAGCCACACACAAAGGTGGCCATGAGGATGAGGGTGACATTGAGTTCAGCTTTTCCCTCCCTTATCTGGAGATTTGTACAATGTGTCCTTTGGGACACTATCCATCTTGGATCTCCAGGTGAACTTGAAGATGCCTCTGACACTGCCCTAGCACAGGATCGGGTTATGAACCAGACCCGCACCACCTACAGCAACAATGAGAAATCCTCACACCTGGTGACCAAGTTGTTGCCTGCAATGGAGAGGGAGCGTTGCTCTCACATGCTCACTAGATCGTAGTTCTTTCGGGCAAAAATATACTTTATTTATAAAATATCTGAAAATATACATATATTTCAAAATGGCCATCACACACAGTGGAATAATATTCAGGTTCTCTACGTGCGTCATTTTGCCCTCTTGCGGGCCTTCAATGCAGTCAAAGTAACATTGCATACATTTGAAAATGGTCATAACAAATGGTGCAAATAGTTGTGGACCTTCAGAGTTTGGGGAATAGTTCGATTAGTAGTTTCCTGTTCCTTATTTCCATGACGTGCTTATCTTTTCTCTTATTATAATAAATAGTTTTTAAATGTTTTACAGACAAATCTGATGCCAGTAATTCATTGGAGCTGTCAAGGATCAAACATCTTGGGAAAATACACAAATTATTGTTTACTTCACACTTGTGTCCGGGGTCTCCGGGGCTGGACATGATCTTGCACTCACCCTGGATGTGGAAACATGAGGGAGTGCTACACTGTCAGAGGGTCAGTACTGAGGGAGAGCTGCACTGTCAGAGGGTCAGTACTGAGGGAATGCTGCACTGTCAGAGAGTCAGTACTGGGGAAGTGCTGCACTGTAAGAGGGTCAGTACTGAGGGAGAGCTGCGCTGTCAGAGGGTCAGTACTGAGGGAGTGCTGAACTTTCGGCTACACTTCACATGAAGAGATGCAGTGTCAATGGTTTCGCTCTTTGCTGACTTATTAGATGAGGCGGTGTCTGTCCTTCAGTGTGTGGTTACTGTTTCAATGTTGGGAAAGTGTTGGAATTGTGCACAGCAGGACTCCTCAAGCATTATACAAGTGTCTCGATACAGCGTCAAAAAGTAGCTTATTGGGGGAGGCTGGATTGAGTTAGTAAAGATGTTTATGCTCACCTGGTGTGAACTCATCCCAACTTCCAGCTCCGAGCCAGAAACCTGGAATGAATTCCCCAGAACATGTTGGTGTTAATCGTGTCATTTTTGCTCACCCCCAGAAGTGTTTTCAATGCCAGTAAATGCTGAGGATGCAGTGGTTAGGGCACACTGAGGATATGATGCTGCCTGTTGGTCACAGCCAGTAATTACAGCGTTACCTGTTTACATGGGAAATTCCCATTCGGTGCTCACATTGATAAATGTGGTGATTGCGCAACCATGAATCTGACAACACAGGAGGGGCCATTCAGCCCAGTGTGCTTTGAAAGAGTTGCAAAGCTTTGTCCCACCCATCGCATAGCCTCGATAATGATTCCTCTACAAATACTGGAACTGCTTCCAGTGCCCACTGCAGCCGTTCTGTGTGAAAATGTTCCTCCGCTCCTCCCCGAGTTCTTTTTGCCAATTATGCTATATCTGATTTGTTTTGTTGGCAACAAAAGCAGTTTCTGTTCATTTATTTTATTCATGTCGGACATAATTAATAGCAGGTTTGTTAAATCTCTCCTAAATATTTTCTTCTCTAATCCTCCCCTATTAAACTTCACTGGCCTATTTATTCTCCCGTTCCTTATTTCCCCTCCTCTCTCACTCTTGATAATGTCTCTCTCACTTTATTTCACTATCACTCCTGGAGGAATGGGAGGTTTGCCGAGGTGGAGCTCGGCCGCGGGCGAGGAAGTGAGACCCCACTTAGTTGTGGTTCCCCCTGGCACATGTGCCAAACCCCACCACCACCACCCTCAACCCCATGCTGCCGTTACACCCACCACCCACCCACACGGCCTCCCTGGCCGCGGCCTAATCATGCGTCTTTTCTTGTCTCTTGCAGGACCTGCTTAAGCTGGGTCGGGTCCCTCTGGCATCCCCCACTCACAACCTGTGCCCAAGCCAGGCCCCCGTGAGCCGAGCAGTGACACTGAGAGCAGCTCGGACACTAGCCCTCGACCCGAGACTCAGGAGCCCACGGGTCAGAGGATGACAGTGATTTTCCATCACAGCTGTCTCCAACAGGGGGGGGGGGATTGGCCGGACCCTTTGGGTGACCCAGGCGCCCCACCCACCCCTACTACGCCAAGAATTCGAGAGAACCACGTGATGGACAGGCCAGCTCGAATGCAGGGATCACCCAGTTGGAATGTGCTACTGTGGGCAGGAGTTAGACATTGTCATACGATGCAGAGTATGCAGCTCATCGCAGAGCATGCTGTCATCATCCTCCAGACCCGCTGTCACTGCCAACCCAGGGCTCTCACCCCACAGTGCAGCAGGTATGTATCTCAGAGGCGGTTACAGGCGGGGGCTGGCCAGGGATGCAGGTGGTGGTGGGGGGTAGTGTGGGAGTGGGATGCCCCTGGCCAGTTGCCCCCCTCCATTCTCCCCAGTCGGTGAACGCGGAGGTGATCAGAGCATCCTGTGTGCATTGGCTCTGGTGCACACGTCATGCAGCCTCTCCTGCTTGCTTGGGGGCCCCATGTCCTGCCCTCCCCAACATCCTCCTCGTCGGTCAAGGCCTGGAGTTTGTCCTGCTTGCAGCAGGCCACACGATGGGGGCGACCCTCTCAGCATCATACTGGAAAGCCCCTCCAGAGTGGTCTAGGCACCTGAACTGCATCTTCAGTAGGCGGAAGCACTGGTCCATCACGCTCTTGGTCGTTGCATGGGTATCATTGTAGTGGGTCTCCAGGTCAGTGTGGGGCCTCCGAATAGGCGTCATCAGCCACGACCGCAGTGGATAATCCCAGTCACCCAAGAGCCAGGGCATCGAGAACATGTCCGGAATCACTGAGTGTGCCAGGGTGAAGGCATTGTGCACATTGCCCGGGCATCGGGCACAGAATGGTACACAACTTATGGTTACATCTCAGCTGCACCTTCATTGAGTTGTACCCCATTCGGTTTGTTTAGAGCTGCTGGCCATTTGTAGGTGCTTTTAGGGGGACATGCATCCTGTCGATCACCCGCTGGACCCGAGACACCACATTAATGCCAGCAAGCCCCGCTGGCTGGGCATTCTGGT
Organism: Scyliorhinus canicula; assembly: GCF_902713615.1. NCBI lineage: Eukaryota > Metazoa > Chordata > Chondrichthyes > Carcharhiniformes > Scyliorhinidae > Scyliorhinus > Scyliorhinus canicula. The sequence continues at coordinate 217,470,445 of NC_052151.1, forward strand.
GGACATGGTGGGGGCGGGATTGACGCCGGCCCTGGGATATTCTCCGACCCGACGGGGGGGGGGGGGTCGGAGTATCTCGCCCTATGTGTATGCCACGTGGGTGCCCTTGCACTCTGGGGTCTCCCATTGCACAGAGGCCCACCCGGGTGGCAGCTTGCAAAGTCATCTTGGTTCCTCGCTCTGCTCCATGCCCGTCGAGGTCTCTGTCTGTCCCGTTGCCGGGCCTTATCTGTCTTTGTATTCCCTTTCTGCTCTGTGCATCCCCTGTTTTTGTTCCCCCCTTCCCCTACCCCCCCCCCCCCCCCGTCCCCCATCCCTCTGGTCCCCCCCCCCAGTGTTCTCTCCCCCTTCTGCCCTCTTCACCCCTCCCTTTTGGCCAGACGCTCCCTCTCCCCTGACAGGTGCACCGCGGCTTCTCTTACTGCCTGGATTCCCGTGCGAACCCTCCTCGCTAGTCAGGTGGCTCCCCTCCCAGTGCTGGTCTCGACCTGGCCCTGTTTTACCTACCCCTCTCCACCCCCTATCCGTCCCACTTGCCTGCTTCCCCTATTCTCGCTCCCCTTTCCTGTTTCCCATCTGCAAAGTGAGAAATGAACGAACAGGAAAACGAGGCAGCAGTCCCGCGCAAAAACATAGTCCATGTTACAGTCTTTCTTTCCGCTCCGTCCTCCACTTCATTCCCTTACTTCCTCTGTCCCTGCCGCTTTCACCGCTGCCACATCTGCTCTCCCTCCAGGCTGTTAATTTTAACAAACTCATCCGCCTCCGCCAGAGTGCTGAAGTAATGTTCCTTCCCCTTATATTTCACCCAGTTTGCCTAGGATTAGCATGCCGAATCGCACCCCTTTTTTGTAGAGCGTCGATTTCACTCTGTTGATTTCGGCCCCATTTTTTTGCCAAGTCCATCCCACTGTCCTGGTCGACCCTGACTCTGTGCCCTTCCCACGATCATGATTTTGTCTGTCGGGCCCACCTCAGGATTTTTCCCCATTCCTGGAATCGGCGCATCTTTGCAATTATCGCCCTTGGTTGCTCCCCAGTATTGGGGGTAGGTCGGAGCCACCTGTGTGCCCTGTCCATCTCTGGCGGGTTTGGAAAGCCTTCCCTCCCAACTAGATTGCCCAGTGGGGTCCCTCCCCTCAATCTCCTGTGTATTGCTCTCCTGAGGGTCTGTAGGGATGTCACAAATAGGAGCAGCAGGAACATCTACTGGATGGAATACTTCAACATTCAATATGTTCATATTAATTGTACATTCCTGAACTGTCCTTTTTTCCCTTTATGCTCACAGAACCGCGGGAAATCTCCCATCAATATAATCAGTGAGAATCCACAGAGCTCCCCGTGTCTAGAAAACAGAAGATTCGCAAGTCTTTGATTGGGCAGTGGATATTATCCACATGGACTTCAATAAAGCCTTTGACAAGGTACCCCATGGCAAACTGGTACAGAAGGTGAAGTCTAATTAATGGGATCAGAGGTGAGCTGGCAAGATGGACACCGAACTGACTCGATCATAGAAGACTGAGGGTGGCAGTGGAAGGGTGCTTTTGTGAATGGAGGGCTGCTGTTTTCATTATCTATAAACGATTTGGAGAAAAATGTAACTGGACTGAATAGTAAATTTTCGGATGATGCAAAGGTTGGTGGAATTGCGGATAGCAATGGGGCTGTCAGTGGATACGGCAGGCTATCGATCGGATAGAGACTTGGGCGGAGAGATGGCAGATGGAGTTTACTCCAGACAAATGTGAGGTAATGCATTTTGGAAGGTCTAATACAGGTGGAAAATAAACAGTAAATGGCAGAACCCTTAAGAGCATTGATAGGCAGAGAGATCTGGATGTACAGGTTCACAGATCACTCAAAGTGGCAACGTGGGTGGAGAAGGTAGTCAAGAAGGCACACGGCATACTTACCCTCATTGGTCAGGGCATTGAGTATAAACATTCGCAAATCATGGTGCAGCTGTAAAGAACCTTAGTTAGGCCACACTCAGAATATAGTGTTCAATTATGATCGCCACACTACCAGGATGTGGAGACTTTGGAGAGGGCACAGAAGAGGTTTACCAGGATGGTATGGAGAGCATTAGCTATTTGGAGAGCTTAGATAAACTCGGTCTGTTCTGACTGGAACAATGGAGGTTGAGTGATGACCTGAAAGAAAATTATGATGGCCATGGACAGAGTGGATAGTCAAAGCTTTTTCACAGGATGGAAGAGTGAATTACTCGGGGGCATCGGTTTAAGGTGCGAGGGGCAAATTATAGAGGAGATGTGAAAGGAAAGTTGTTTTACACAGAGGGTGGTGGTTGCCTGGAACTCGCTGCCGGAGGAGGTGTTGAAAGCAGGTACGATAGTGACGTTTTAGGGTCGTCTTGACAAATACATGAATAGGATGGGAATAGAGGGGTACGGAGCACGGAAGTGTGGAAGGTTTTAGAAGGGCAGCATGGTCGGCGCAGTCTTGGAGGCTCCAAGGGCCTGTCCCTGTGCTGTAAATTTTCTCTGTAAGAAGTCTTACAACACCAGGTTAAAGTCCAACAGGTTTGTTTCAAATCACTTGCTTTCGGAACACTGCTGCTTCCTCAAGTGAATGAAGTGTGTTTGTAAGTGTGTGTTTGTATCTTTGAGTGCATGTGCGTTTGTATGAGTTTCAACACCATGATCCCAGCCAAGCGCATCTCAAAACTCCAAAACCTAGGACTTGGCTCTCCACTCTGCAACTGGATCCTCGATTTTCTGACCAACAGACCACATTCAGTAAGAATGAACAACAACACCTCCTCCAAAATAGCCCTCAATTCCGGGGCCCCGCAAGGCTGCGTACTTAGCCCCCCTACTCTATTTCCAATCCAGAGCCTGAAAAGATTTAATTATTTGGACCCGTTCTGCCTCGTAAGGGGCTAGCAGCCTGGATACAGGAGTAGCGCGTGGAGGCATGTTCATGAAGCACACAGGTCTCAATGGCCGTGGAGAGAGTGAGCTGCTTTACTTTTAGTAGCTGCTGGTGCAGGGGCTCAGATTGAACAACAAAAACCATCTGGTCACGGAGGATGGAGTCAGAGGTGGATCTGTAGTTTCAAGACTGCGCAAGGACGTGGAGGTGGGTGAAAAAGGACTGGAAAGTTTCATCCTTACCCTGACTTCGCTGCTGAAACATGTATCTCTCGAAGCTCTCGTTGACCTCGCCGCACAGTGGCTGTCGTACTTCAGAATGATGGTCTTGAACTTCGATTTGTCCTCCCCCTCAGCAAAGGTGAGCGAGTTGTAGATGTGCAGAGCGTTGTCACCGGCTGTGAAGAGGAAGAGAGCAATCTTCCGTGCGTCCGAGGCAGCTTCCAGATCCCTGGCTTAGAGGTACAGCTGGAAGCGCTGTTTGAAAAGTTTCCAGTTCGAGCCCAGATTCCCTGCAATGCGGAGAGGCGGCGGTGGGCGAATGGAGTCCATTCTGTAGGATGGCGCGAGACGGGTGGAAGGCAGATCACTGAAAGGTAGTTCTCAGAAGTGCGAGCTTCCCACAACTTCTGGTACCATGAAGTGTTAGCTAGTGTAGACTTGAGAGATGAACGGACAGTTCCAACACGGATGAAGGTTCAACTCAATTTTATTAGCTACTTCTAACTAACTAACACACGATGACTGTGGGTCTAAATGATGCTAACTTAAACTGGAGACCTAAGCCTTGTCCGAAACAGTTGATTCAGTACGTGTTGTAAGGCTGCTGGGCTGGATGAGTTCTTGTTACACTCAGAGGCAGCACCCAGAATGAGCGGGATCCATGGTGCCCTCTGCCTTTATAGTGTGTGTATTCTAACTGGTGATTGGCTGCGGTGTTTGTACATGTTGATTAATCATTGTGTGTGTCCATCAGTGTGTGTCTGTACCATGATTTACTGGTGTGTATTATGACACTACACACACGACTGCATGGCAAAATTTTGTTCCAACTCCATCTACAAGTTTGCTGACGATACGATAGTGGGCTGGATCGCGAATAATGACGAGTCAGAATACGAAAGGAATTGAGAATCTAGTGGAATAGTGCAGCAACAACAATATCTCTCTCAATGCCAGCAAAACTAAAGAGCATTTTCTGAGGATACAATTTGACACTGCTTTAATTTTTGTAATTAATCTTTGTTTATTGAATTACCACACACACATTGTCAGATTACAGTTAGTCAGAATGGTGACCTACCCAGCTGGTGGGCAGATAGTTGAAGAACCTCAGTGGAACCTCACAGTCTCCTCTCAGCGAATTTTTAAAAATCAGAACACCATCTATTTCAGAAAAGATTGCGAGGGCACATGCGGGCTCGGTCCGTTTCTCTAACCCTCCTGAGTTGTGAATAATCTTTACTTCACTCCACCTGGTCTCTAATATTCACGCAGCTTGGAGATCTGGGCCATGAGCGGCCGGAGAAATGCCAGGGTTTGGACAGGAGAGAAGAGGAAAATGACCAACCAGACTGGTAACAGTGGGGGAGGGACTTTGGTTAATGTGGTGAGAGCAGAGAAGCTGGGATTGTCCTCCAGGCACCGAATGTGAAGGGAATATGTAAGAGAGGTGTTCAAAATCAGGAAGAGTGTTGATAGAGTGAATAAGGAGGGACTGTTTCCAGTGACAACAGGGTCTGTAACACGAGGAAACAGGTTTAAGCTGACCAGAGGCGACAAGAGGAAACTTAGCTCCACGCGGTGAGTTGCTGTGATCTGGAATGTGCTGCCTGACAAGGCAATGACAATGAATTCACTCGCTAAATTCCAAACTGAAATGGATTGAATATTTGAAGGTGCAACTTCCGCAAATCTACTGGATTTGAGAAACAATAGATTCCTTTTCACCACAGCTGGCCAGATGGGTGAAATTCCCCCTTCCTCCTCTGGAGCATTTTGTGATCACATTTTCTGATGACATTGTGCAGATCCACAACTCTTCCAGGAAGTCACTTGGAGGCTCAGTTTGACAGATGGAAATGTAGCAGGGAGCCATTGCAGATAGAACAGAACAATCCTGAGCAGCAAAGAAATACTTGCAGCTACTCCCATATCCTTGACCAGCCATAAAATGGACAGTTATCTTCAGAGCATCAGAAGGTAGTGTGAGAAAGTGCAGAGGGATTAGCCATGATACTGCTCAATTGAGGGCCATATGGGCTCCTAGTTCTTAATGTATTCGTTCCCCGCTGCCCCAATTGACATTTCCAATGCAGAAGAACATTTTAACTGAAGGGGAACATTTTCAAGATATATGACAGTTACCGAAGACCAGTTATTTGCCCTATCCACCACAAATGACCATGTTGATTCCAGCGATCGCCACACTTTCCACATTGATGTCTGGAGGGCGAGCGAGTCATTAAACATCCAGCAGAAGGTTTCAATGGCGACTCACAGACAGCATCTGCAAATCATATTCCTTGGTCACACAATTGGATCGAGACAAATGATCCCACGGGGTGTGAAAACAAAAGTTATTGAGGAGTTTACAATACCCTCGACACAAAGGGAAATAATGCGATTTCGTGGCATGAGAGGATTTTACCATAAATTTGTGCCAAATTTTAGCAGCGTGGTTGCTCTACTGATGGACTTGCTGAAGAAGCGCAGCAAATTTCAGTGTACAGCGGAGTATCAACAGGCATGTGAAGGCCTGAAGTCTATGCTAAACACTGCTCCTGTGTTGGAGAATTACAAGACGCTTTGTGATCGGATTGAATGAAAGTATCTGACCTTAAAGGAAGATGCTGAAGCGTGGAGAAATGGATGGCTTGCTCGGAGACCTTCTTGTCCACAGAGACGGTTAATCAAGAGGCATTCCACCAGCTGCAGGAAAGCAAATAACTGAAATGCACTGTACTATTATCAATGCTGTTTGGTAAAACCCGTTTTTTGGTTTATGGGATATTGTTATTGAATTGGAACAGTTAATGGGGAATTCATTAAGGGTTATACATCGATTACTGTAGCAGTCTGGGGTCTTCATGTTTTTGGTTGATAAATAGCCTTACAGTGGGCGTTTATACAAATGTTAACTAAATTCATAGAATAAAGTGTGTTTTTTTGATTAAAATTGCCTAAGAACTCTGGTGCACAACACCTGAAATACAGGCTCTTGTGCTTATCCTAGCCAAAATCATTAAACAGTTATGTGTCTGGTGAACTTCATCATGTACTTTGGTGTTTTCTAAACGCTGGCCCATAACGCAACATAAAGTTGGTAAACCACAAGGAGGGCATTTGTTTCAGAGCGGTTTACCTGGCGAGTCTCCGGGCCAAGACTAGGACTTCTTTTTGAGACACCTGAAGAGGTTGAGGACGTTATCAACAAAGATGGAATGAGGTCCAATTAAACGCGAGGTGTAGTGGTGTGGATATCTTTATTTGCAGTTTCTTGTCAACGCTGCGGGCTGAAGGGGTGCTGGGTTTCACTATATATGGTTCTTGATAATCGGTTGTTGAAGTGTTTTTTCTTCCGAGTTGAAGGAATAATTACATGTTCTACAGTTGATGGATCTGAATCGTTTCCCTCCCCAGAAAGTTAATTCGCATTTTGGCCTTGATCTTGTGGCATTTATTGTCCTGATGGGAACTACCTTGCGAGCAACGCATAATGCAGGCAAACAGGAGAGTGGTAGGGGGGAGCGGCAGTGTAAAACCAGGACTAATAGGTTTGGCGTGGTTCGGGTTTGAGTTGGGAGAGGGGAAGGAGTGAGCAGAAATTTGTAACTGGAACCACATCGACTGATATTGGAAGGGGCCTTTAACTGTGTTTTGAAACCCAGAAATATCTGGGTCTATCGACGATTGCAACCGTGCTTCAAACTTTCATTTAGCAGGTGGGAGGGAGGGGACAAGGGGAGATTCCTACATCCACATGATTGGGAAATCTCGTATTTCTCACATGTACATGCGGTCTACTCAAGAAATCTCTGTTTTGTTTGGTAAGTCTCTGTTCCTGGGAGTCTTAAAAGTAGAATATTTGGCGATAGTGATCTCTGATCACGCTCCACATTTGGTAGACAGGGAGCTGGAGACATGCCCTATCAAGCAGGCCACATTGATACTAGATGTGGCACTATTGGCTGGAAAGGGTTCTGCAATCGCATGGCCGCGGTCATTGAGGAGTACATCAGGTTTAACAACAATGGATCTGTCTCTTCCTTTACACTGTGGGAGGCGCTTAAGCCGGTGATTAGAGTAGAGGCGATCTTATATAAAGCATACTTACATAGGGCAGTGAGGGAGCGTTTAGTGTGAGAGATCCAGGAAACAGACCGCCGCTACTAGGAGGCTCCTCCTCCGGAGCTGTTTGCTACCAGGAAGTGGCTTCAGGTGCAGTTTGACTTGCTATCCATTGGAAGGGTCGAGCAGCAGCGCCAGCGCGAGAGGCGTGGGGTATGATCACCGGGAGAAGGCAGGTCATCAGTTGGTTCCCCAGCTGAGGCAACAGGCGGTCTCTCTGGACCTAATGAAGTCCGAGTACTGGAAGGGTGGATTAGTGACAACACCGAGAGGCCAATGTGGCTTTTCAGACCTTCGCCAGGATCTGTACAGGTCAGCGCCACTGGACAGAGTGTGAGATCTGATGGAGTTTCTGTATAGGTTGCTCCCCGAGAGGAGGAGGGTTGGGAGTAGCTGGCGACCCCGCTAGCACCAGATGAGGTGATGAGAGTGATTGGATTGATGCAGAAGAATAAAGCCCCGTGCACTGATGGGTATCCGGGTGAATTTTACAGGTAATTATATTTCGAGCTAGGACCAGCAACGGTAGATATGTCCAATGATGCTGTAGCTCGAGGTTACCTGCCAGATATGCTGATACAAGCCTCCCTCTCCCTTATTTTATGGAAAGATAAGGACACAACAGAGTGTGATTTCTACAGGCCCATTTCACAGCTAAATGTGGATGCCAACACGGGTGGAGAAGGTAGTCAAGAAGGCATATGGCATTCTTGCCTGCATTGGCCGGGGCATTGAGTGTAGGAATTGGCAAGTCATGTTGTAGCGGTATAGAAACTCAGTTAGGTCACACTTGGAGTATAGTGTTCAATTCTGGTCGCCAAGCTACCAGAAGGATGTGGAGGCTGGAGTGTGTTTGCAGATGAGATTTACCAGGATGTTGCCTGGTATGGAGGGCATTAGCTATGAGGAGAGATTCAATCATCTCGGTTTGTTCTCACTGGAATGACGGAGGTTGAGGGGCGACCTGATAGAGGTCTACAAAATTATGAGGGGTATAGACAGAGTGGATATTCAGATACTTTTCCCCACAGTAGAGGGGTGAATTACTCAGGGGCACATGTTTAAGGTACGAGGGGCAAGGTTTAGAGGAGACGTACGAGGCAGATTTTTTACAGAGAGAACAGTGGGTGCCTGGAACCCACTGTCGGAGGAGGTGGTGGAAGCAAGGACGATAGTGACGTTCAAGGGGCATCTTGCCAAATACATGAATAGGATGGGAATAGAGGGATACGGACCCCGGAAGTGTAGAAGAGTTTAGTTTAGATGGGCAGCATGGTCAGTGCAGGCTTGGAGGGCCGAAGGCCTGTTCCTGTGCTGTACTTTTCTTTGTTCTCACAGGACCATTTCACAGCTAAATATGGATGCCAACAAACTGGCTAAGTTACTTCCTTTGCGGTTGGAGCCAAGTGTCCCAGATATAGCGGTGGGGGACTAGACGGGATTTGTGAAGGGTCGGCAGCTCTTCTCTATTATACACCGGGTTCTGAATGCTGCCCTCGTGCCTTCTTTGGCAGTATGTGATTAAAGCTATGAATGCAGAGAAAGCATTCGACAGAGTGCAGTGGAAGCACCTCATTGAGGGACTTGGATTCGGGCAGAAATGTGTGTAACTGCTAGACACGGATCTCGGGGCGCGCGTTCGCTTCAGGGCAACAATGTTGTGATACTTTCCTCTGAGCAGGGGTACAAGACAGAGATGTCCATTGTCAGCGCTCCATTTCGATCTGCCGATAGAACCTCTGGCACTGAGGGATTCTGAGGGGTGGAGGGAGATTGATCAGCTTTATGATGATGACCTGCTCCTTATGTCATGGATCCGGTCTGCTCTATAGACGGGTTGATGAGGCTGCTGAGCCTTTTGCTTCTTTTCGGGCGGTAAATTAATCTGGGAAAAGTCAGAACTTCCTGGTTAGTCCACCAGAAGGGCTGCTGATCTGGGGGCATTGCACTTCCGCCTGAGCAGAGGTAGTTTCTAGTGTCTGGGCATGCAGGTTTCATATTATTAACATAGGTTTCATGAGTTAAACTTTCTAAGTTTGTTTGATAAAGTGAGACTTGATTTACAGAGATGTAGTAGCCTTCTGTTTTCCCTGGTGAGCAGAGTTTAAAATGAACATTCTGCCGAGGTTTCTTTTTGTGTTCCCAATTTTTCTTGCTAAATCGCTCTTTGATGGAGTGAACAAGTAAATGAATGCCTTTATATGGCGGGCAGGGTGCCGAGAATTCACAGGGTGTACTTCCAGAGGGGCCAACAGTCGGATGGCCTAACAGTATGTAATTTCCTCATATATTACTGGGCGGACAAGGCGGAGAAGGTGTTCGGGTACGACACATACTCGGACACCATGTGGGGGAGGTTGGAGGCAAGGTCATGGAGAAGGTCGAGCCTTTCTGCCCAGTAACGACGCCATTGCCACTCTGTATAACGGGATATACCACAAACCCAGTGTTTATCTCCACCTTGAAGATATGGAGACAGCTCAGACAACATTACAAGACCAGTGCCATGTCACTATTGGCTCCTTTCAATGGTAACCAATTGTTTCGCCACCGGGTTTGGATCCAACATTTAAGGCCTGGGAAGGAGTTAACGTGCTTCAGAGACCTGATCATAGATGGATGGTTCGCCAGTTGGGAGGAGTTCTCGGCAATATTCCAACTATCAAGGTCACACTTTTTTCAACAGTTCAATAATTTCAATTGCACAATTTAGTCCGCAGTCACAGCTTGCCCTATTCGGGGCAATCTTACGTTAGCAAATACTCGGGGGGGGGGAGTGGGGGGGGGGGGTATATTGAACATGTTTGAACGGGCCATCACACTGGAATCTTCGTGGCTTGATCAGGTGATGGAGAAATGGGAAGAGGTGCTGGGACCATCTGAGATGAGGTTGTGTGGAATGAGGCCCTCTGTTGGGTAAATTCCACCTCACCCTGCGCGGGGTTCAGACTCATCCAACTCAAGGTGGAAATGAGTGCTGAGATGTTTTTTTCCTTGCTGTTTTAGTGAGAATAAAGAAAGTAATTAAGGGTATTGTATTCACTGAGTTGAGCAGGATTGTTTAAGGAGTGATTGTACGTTATTTTCAAGTGTGATGTTAAGTATATTTTAAATCTGTGTCAGTAATAAAGTTTGTTTTAATATCCCCATTTCTTTGTGTAATCATTCCTGGAGTGAGGTAACCCATTCCTCACAGTCTTACAAAATTAAAATTGCGTATTGGAGTTTTTGATCGGTGTCTGAGTTTCTATTGGGCACCGGTCTGGCATCGTTCAGATCGTGGTTTCCACATCTAACTTTGCTTTCAACTCGTGCATTGTATTCAGGCCTCTGCAGTCTCAGGGGAACAGAGGTATGTTGGAGAGAGAGTGAGCCCTAACAGTCACTGTCAGGGGAGCATTAGCTGCTTATCTTTGGACCAGAGTTAGCTGGATCTCCACTCATCTGCCAGAATGAAAATTGAAACCACAGCTAAACCTTGGGCCTCTGAAAAACATATCGTTGTGATCAGGTACATCACTGCCTGTTGTCATATGGGGAGCGGCTGAGAACTCTGGGTCTGTACTTGATGGAGATTAGAAGGATCAGGCGGGTATCATTGAAATTGACAGAATACTGAGAAGCCTCGATAGGGTGAACGGAACAGGATGTTCCCTCTTATAGGATGGACTAAAACCCAAGGGCACAGCCTCATACTGAATGGATGAGAGGGAATTTCTTCAGCTAGAGGGTGGTGAATCTAGGGAACTGTTTGCCGCTGAAGGCTGTGGATGCAAAATCACTGTGTCTTTAAGACAGAGATCGATTGGTTCTTGAATATTAAGGGGATCCTGGCTGATGGGGACAAGGCAGGAGAATATGCATGAGAAACATACTGGATTGAATTGAATGTGTTTATTGTCGCATGTACCGATGTAGAGTGAAAATTGATTTTCAACAGATGGTTTAATACATGAAAAAAACACAACTTAATAGGGAAACACAAGGGATACTTTGTAAACACATAGACACAGATATCGGGAGAAGCATACAGGAGTGTAGTGTCAATCAGGTCAGTCCATAAGAGGGTCGTTTAGCTGTCTGGTAACAGCTGGGAAGAAGCTGCTTTGAAAATATTCGTCTGAGTTTTCAGACTTTTGTATCTCTTGTCCGATGGAAGAAGTTTTGAAGTTAGTAATCCGGTTGGGAGGGGTCTTTGACTGTGCTGCCTGCTTTCCCAAGGCAGCGGGAGATCTAAATGGAGTCAATGGATGGGATGTGGGTTTGTGTGATGGACGAGGAGTTGTTCATGACTTTCTGAAGTTTCTTGCGGTCTTGGGCCGAGCAGTTGCCATCGCAGGCTGTGATGCATCAGATAGGATGCTTTTTATGGTGCACCTATAATGCTTGGTAAGAGTCAATGTGGACATGCCGAATTTCCTTAGGTTCCTGAGGAAGTATCGGCGTTATTGTGCTTTCTTGGTCGGTGCTTCGACGTGGTTGGCCCAGGACAGATTTTTGGTGATGGACACACCTATGAATTTGGAGCTGTTACCCACCTCCACCTCGGTGCCGTTGATGCAGACAGGCATCAATTTTCCGACACCATTTTGCCAGAGCTGTGGGACATTACTATGGAGTGTTCACTCCTGGATTAGGTGCCGCGTGAACAGGATGAATGAGAGGATTGAAGGATGGTGTAACATCAAATTTCACAGAAACACTGGCATTCCTGTTCCTGCATCACTCAATCCCCCGCCGATACTTGTTTTAAAAATAATCCAAAACACCTTCTACTTCCCGACACGTGGTGAGAGGCATTCAGTGTCCATTACCGCTCCCTCTTCTACCTGTTACAAAAGAAATTAAAGTGGGTCAATTTATGACATTGCAGCTTCACGTTCACCATCACGGAAGCGTGAACATTATTTTACCTCCAGCATCAAGACTGAAAAATGTTATTTCCCAAGTCACGAATATGTATTTTATTTTTTGCTTGATGCCTCATAGGAATAGATACATGTATGGCTGGCACAGCGGCACGGCGGTTAGCATTACGACCTAACACACATGGAAACAAACCCTGTCTGATATTCCCCTCTCTCTCACACACACACACCCTGTCTTATATTCCCATCTCTCTCACACACAAACGCTGTCTGATATTACCCTCTCTCACACACACACAAAACCTGTCTTATATTCCCATCTCTCTCACACACAAACGCTGTCTGATATTACCCTCTCTCACACACACACAAAACCTGTCTTACATTCCCATCTCTCTCATACACAAACACTGTCTGATATTCCCCTCTGTCACACACAAACCCTGTCTGATATCCCCCTCTCTCTCACACACAAACCCTGTCTGATATTCCATTCTATGTCGCACACAATCCCTATCTGATATTCCCCTCTCTCACACACAAACACTGTCTGATATTCCCACTCTCACACACACAAACCCTGTCTAATATTTACCTCTCTCACACAAACCTGTCTGACATTCCCCTCTCTCACACACACACAAAACCTGTCTGATATTCCCATCTCTCTCATACACAAACACTGTCTGATATTCCCCTCTGTTACACACAAACTCTGTCTGACATTCCCCTCTCTCACACACAAACCCTGTCTGATATTCCCACTCTCACACACACAAACACTGTCTAATATTTCCCTCTCTCACACACAAACCTGTCTGATACTCCCCACTCTCTCACACACTAAACGCTGTCTGATACTGCCCTCTCTCACACACACACAAACACTGTCAGATATTACCCTCGCTCTCACACACAGAAACTCTGTCTGATATTCCCCTCTCTCTCACACACAAACCTATCTGATAGTACTCTCTTTCACACACTAAACCCTGTCTGATATTCCCCTCTCTCGCTCACACAAAAAACCTGTCTGATATTCCCCTCTCTCACACACAAACCCTGTCTGATATTCCCCTCTCTCTCAGACACACAACCCCTGTCTAATATTCACCTCTGCCACACACAGACCCTGTCTGATATTCCCTTCTCTCTCTAACACGCAAACCCTGCATGATATTCCCCTCTCTCACACACACAAACCCTATCTGATATTTCTCTCTCACACACACACATGAACCGGTGCCTCCGATCGGGGAGCAGGCTATGAGGTGATTATTGGACGGGCTGGAACTCCCGCGAGTGGAGCAGGAGAAGGTGCAGTGATTGTGGGCCCTGCTTGGCTGAGGGAAGTGCTGGATTGTGTGGGTTCAACGTAGTCGGGTAAGGCACCCGGTGTTGGTGGGTTTCCAACCGTGTTTTATCAGAAGTTTGGGTCGGAGCTGGGGCCTCTGCTTGTTGGGATGTTTAAACAGCCAATAGAGAGGAGGACCCCACGTTGTCAAGGTCATCCATATCACTGATGTTAGAAATGGACAAAGACCCGGAGCAGTGAGGGTCAAACTGTCAGATTTCACTGTTAAATGTGGACGCAAAGCTGTTCGCAAAGGTGTTGGTGTCACGGAGAGAGAATTAGGTGCTGGGCGTGGTAGGAGAGGACCAGACGGGGCCCGTGAGGCGGCAGCAGCTGTCGGCGAATGGACACAGGCTGTTCGAAATTATACTGATGCCCTCGGAGGGGCAGGAATGGGAAGTGGTGGTAATGTAGCGGGGAAGGCGGGGACCAGGTTAAATGGGAATATCTGTTGGAGGTGTTGGGTTAATTTAGTTTCGGGAGGGGTTTTGTGGATTGGGTCAGGCTGTTATCAGACAACAAAGGCTAGTGTGGGGACGAATAGGATTAGTTGGGAGTGCATTGGCCTACACCGGGGGATGAGGCACTGCTGCTTTCTGTTCTGGCTATAGAGCAGTTGGCAATGGCGGACAGGGCATTAGATGGATGAAGGGGGATTGAGCGGGAAAGGAGGAAAATACAGGGTCTCTTTGTGTGCAGATGACCTGCTGTTGCATAATCATAGAATTTATCTTCCGGTTGCGGCTGTGCGGCAGCTCCCGCTTTAATAGGACTTGTGGGCTCTTTTAAGTGCACCAAAGGGCGCTGATTCGACGATTCCCGGTGGATAAAGGGGTCTGGAACAAAACCTGAGCAGTTGAGGCAGTGGGCAGAGAGCAGTAGGCGGCCCTTCTGCGCTATTTCACGGAGCTGAAAGGGGAGTTGTTGGAATCCCTGAAGGTGGTGACGAGTAAGCTGCTGGAGACCCAGACACCCCAGGATGCAGCGATACTTGAGTTGCAGCAGCAGGCCTCTGAGCGCGAGGATGAGGTTTCGGCCCTCGTGGGGGTGGAGATACACGAGGCGCTACACAAAAAGCGGCAAGATCAGTTTGAGGAGATGGAGTTTCGATCACGGTGGACGAAATTGCGGATCCTGGGCATCGCGGAGGAGCTGGAGGGGTCGGACCTGCCGGTCTATGTGGCCGTAATGCTGAACTCGCTGGTGGGGGCAGAATCCTTCCATCTGCCCCTGGAGCTGGAGGTGGCTCCAGTGTACTGGCCAGGTGGCCTAAGGCGAATGAACCCTCGCGGGCGGTGCTGGTGCGTTTCCATCGGTTCAGTGAGTGACCAGGAGTGTATTCTGCGATGGGCCAAGAAAGTGAGGAATAGAAAGTGGGAGAATGCAGTAGTGCGTATCTACCAGGACTGGAGTGCGGAGGTGGCTAAGCGGAGGGCCGGGTTCAACCGGACGAAGGCGATGCTCCATAGAAAGCAGGTGAAGTTCGACATGCTGCCTCCTGCGCGCCTGTGTGTCATCTACAAGGACCAGCATTACTATTTTGACTCCCCGGAGGAGGCGTGGGCCTTTGTGGAGGGTAAAAAGTTGGACTCGAACTAGAGATTGGGGGCTGTGGGAGTTTTTCTATTTCTGTATCACTGTTTATGCTGTTGCTGGTTATTCTGTTTGTTTCTGTTTTTTCTCTCGCTTTCGGATGATGTTGGTTATGGTTTTGTGTTTTATGGGGGGTATTGGGGTTTGTGGTTGATCTGTGTTTTTGTTTGTACGGTGTTGGTGGATGGGTTGCGACTGCTGTTTGGGAGCTGCGTTGGTGGGGGGGGTGGTGTGGGGCAGTGTGAAAGCACGGGTTTCCTCTGGTTTCCCGTGCTGCGGGACCAGGGTGGTGGAGCTGGTGGCAAGGGGGTGGCTATCAGATCCGTTTTCCCGCACTGAAGCAGTGCCAAGGAGCTGATGCAGGGCAGGAGGGGTGACCTAATATCGAGACGGGTCGGAGTTACGGCGGGAGCTGCCGGGGTCAGCAGAAGTCAGCTGGCTCACGGGAGTACTATGGAAGGAACGTCGCGGCTAGGAGAGGTCCTAGCCTGGGAGGGGGGGGGATACCGGGTTGCTGTTGGATTGGCCAGGTAGGAGTTGCCATGGGCCGGGGGGGTCGGGGTGAGGTTCTATCGCCGTGGGGAACGGGCCGAATGGGTGCTGGCTAGGGACGAGCAGTCGATGGGCTATGGCTAGTCAACAGGGGAGGGGGGCGTGGTGCCCCCTGATCCGGCTGGTTACGTGGAACGTGAGGGGGGGTTGAATAGGCCGGATAAGCGGGCCCGGGTGTTTTCGCATCTGAAGGGCCATGCTCCAGGAGACCCACCTGAAGGTGCCGGGCCAGGTTCGTCTGAGGAAGGGGTGGGTGGGGCAGGTTTTCCATTCAAGGCTCAACCCGAAGAATCGGGGGGTGGCGATCCTGGTGGGGAAGAGGGTGGTGTTTGAGACGTCTGAGTTGGTGGCTGATAGTGGCGGCAGATATGTGACGGTGAGCGGTAAGCTGCAGGGGGAGAGGGGGGTGTTGGTGAATGTGTACGCCACAAATTGGGATGATGCTGGTTTCATGCGGCGTATGTTGGGCCACATTCCTGGCCTGGAGGTGGGGGGCTTGATCATGAGGGGGACTTCAATACGGTGCAGGATCCCCTACTGGATCGTTCTAGTTCAAGGACAGGCAGGAGGCCGGCGGCGGCCAAGGTGTTGAGGGGGTTTATGGACCAGATGGGAGGGGTAGATCCCTGGAGGTTTGGGAGGCCGAGGGCTCGGGAGTACTCTTTTTTTCTCCCATGTGCACAGGGTTTATTCCTGCCTTGATTTCTTTGTTCTGAGTAGGGGACTGGTCCCGAGGGTGGAGCAGGCCGAGTATTCGGCTATTGCGATTTCGGACCATGCTCCGCATTGGGTGGATCTGGAGATGGAGTGGTGCGGGATCAGCGCCCGCTTTGGCGTCGGGATGTGGGGTTGTTGGCTCATGAGGAGGTATGTAGGAGGGTCCGGGGATGTATCGAGAGGTACGTCGAGGTCAATGATACTGGGGAGGTCCAGGTGGGGATTGTGTGGGAGGCTCTGAAGGCAGTGACTAGGGGGGGCTGATCTCCATCCGAGCTCATAGGGAGAGGGGGAGAGGAGGGAGAGGGAGAGACTGGTGGGGTAGCTGTTGAGTGTAGATAGGAGGTACGGGGAGGCCCCGGAGGAGGGATTGCTGGGGGAGCGGCGTAGCCTGCAGGCCAGGTTTGATTTATTGCCCACCAGAAAGGCGGAGACACAGTGGAGGAAGGCGCAGGGAGCAGTCTACGAGTATGGAGAGAAGGCGAGCAGGATGCTGGCGCATCAGCTTCATAAGCGGGACGCGGCTAGGGAGATTGGTGGAGTGAAGGATAGAGATGGGAATGTGGTGCGGCAGGGGGCAGAGGTCAATGAGGTTTTTAGGACCTTCTGCAGAGAACTGTACCAGTCGGAGCCACCGGTCGTGGGAGGGTGAATGGAGAGCTTTCTGGATAGGCTGCGATTTCCAAGGGTGCAGGAGGAGCAGGTGGATGGACTGGGGGCACCGATCGAGTAGAAGGAGCTGGTCAGAGGGATTGGCCACATGCAGTCGGGGAAGGTGCCGGGAACGGATGGGTTCCCGGTTGAATTTAATAAGAAATACGCGGACCTGTTGGGCCCCCTGTTGATTAGTACCTTTAACGAGGCACAGGGGGGGGGGGGGGGTTTGCCCCCTTATTTCCCTGATCCTGAAGTGTGATAAGGACCCCTTGCAGTGCCGATCATACAGGGTAATTTCACTGCTGAATGTGTACGCCAAGTTGCTGGCGAAGTTCTTGGCCACTAGAATAGAGAACTGGGTGCCGGGGGTGGTACATGAGGATCAGATGGGATTTGTGAAGGGGAGGCATTTGAACACTAACGTGCGAAGGCTGCTAAATGAGATAATGATGCCGGCAGCAGAAGGAGAGGCGGAGATTGTGGTGGCATTTGATGCGGAGAAGGCCTTTGACAGGGTTGAGTGGGGGAACTTGTGGGAGGTGTTGGAGAGGTTCGGGTTTGGGGTGGGGTTTCTTGAATGGGTGAGGCTGCTGTACGAGGCCCCGATGGCGAGTGTAGTGACAAATGGGAGGAGGTCCGAGTACGTCATGCTCCACCGTGGGACGAGGCAGTGCTGCCCTCTGTCCCCCTTGCTTTTTGCGTTGGCAATTGAGCCTCTTGCCATGGCTCTCAGGTAGTCGGGGAGGTGGAGGGGTTTGGTGCGAGGTGGGGAGGAGCACCGAGTGTCGCTGTATGCATACGACTTGCTGCTGTATGTAGCAGACCCGGTGGGGGGAATGCCGGAGGTGATGGAGATTCTTGCTGAGTTTGGGAGTTTCTCGAGCTATAAATTGAACCTGGACAAGAGTGAGCTGTTTGTTGTATACCCGCGAGATCAGGAGGAGGGGTTTGGTAGGCTCCCGCTAAAGAGGGCAGTAAGGAGTTTTTGGTACCTGGGGGTTCAGGTGCCTAGGAGCTGGGGGACTCTGCACAAGCTTAATTTTACTAGGTTGGTGGAGCAGATGGTGGAGGAATTTAAAAGGTGGGACATGCTGCCGTTGTCGTTGGTGGGTAGAGTACAGTCCGTTAAAATGACGGTGCTCCCGAGGTTTTTGTTTTTGTTTCAGTGCTTCCCCATTTTCATTCCGAGGGCCTTTTTCAGGAGGGTGAACAGCAGCATTCTGGGATTTGTTTGAGTGCACGGGACTCCGAGGGTAAGGAGGGTCTTTTTGGAGCGGGGCAGGGATAGATTGGGGTTGGCGCGCTGCCCAACCTCTCTGCGTACTATTGGGCGGCTAACATCTCGATGGTACGTAAGTGGGTAATGGATGAGGAGAGGGCAGCATGGAGATGGATGGAGAAGGCGTCCGTGGAGGCACGAGCCTGAAGGCACTGGTAATGGCGCCGTTGCCGCTCCGTCCAACGAGGTACACTACGAGCCCGGTGGTGGCGGCTACCCTCAAGATTTGGGGTGAGTGGAGGTGACACAGGGGGGATGTGGGGGGCTCGGTGGAGGCCCCGCTGCGGGGGAACCACCGGTTTGTCCCAGGTAACATGGATGGCGGGTTCCTGTGGTTGCACAGGGCGGGCATTAGGAAGTTGGAAGGCATGTTCATTGACGGGAGGTCTGCGAGCCTGGGTGAACTGGAGGAGAAGTTTGATCTCCCCCCCCGGGGAATATGTTCAGGTACCTTCAGGTCAATGCGTTTGCTAGGCGGCACGTGGAGGGGTTCCCCTCGCTGCACCCACAGGGTGTAAGGGATGGGTTGCTTTCGGGGGTGTGGGTCGGGGATGGGAAGGCGTCTGACATCTACCAGGTGATGCAGGAGGTGGAGGAGGCGTCGGTAGAGGAGCTGAAGACTAGGTGGGAGGGGGATCTGCGGGAACAGATAGAGCAGGGGACATGGGCGGACGCCCTGGAGAGGGTGAACTCCTCCTCTTCATGTGCACGGCTTAGCCTCATCCAGTTCAAGGTGCTGCACCGGGCCCACATGTCCGGGTCTTGGATGAGGAAGTTTTTTGGGGGCGAAGACAGGTGAGTCAGGTGAGTCCAGCGAACCATGCCCATATGTTCTGGGCATGTCCGGTACTGGAGGAGTTCTGGAAGGCGGTGGCGAGGACGGTGTCGAGGGTGGTATGATCCATGGTCAAGCCAGGCTGGGGACTCGCGATTTTTGGGGTTGGGGTGGAGGCGAAAGAGGCCGATGTTTTGGTCTTTGCGTTCCTAGTAGCCCGGCGGAGGAGCTTGCTGCAGTGGAAAGATGCGAGACATCCGAGCATGGAGACCTGGATCAATGACATAGCGGGATTCATTAAGCAGGAGAGGGTCAAATTCGCCCTGAGGGGGTCGGTACAAGAGTTCTTTAGGAGGTGGCAGCCTTTCCTCGACTTTCTGGCTCAACGATAAGGAACTAGGTCAACAGCAGCAGCAACCCGGGGGGAGGGGGGAATAGTGGGATAGTGTTTCAGTTAATTTGCTTATTGATAATTTATTTTGTTGTTTATTAGGTTTTTTGGGGGGAGGGGTTGTTATATGCGTTGTTACGGGTGCCGGGGGATGTTTATTATTGTTATTGTTATTATTGTTCTGTTGATATACATTTTTCAAAAAATTCCAATAAAATTATATTTTTTAACAATTCATCGAATTTACAGTGCAGAAGGAGGCCGTTCGGCCCATCGACTCTGTACCGGTCTTTGCAAAGGCCACACTAATTAACCCCATGCCTCCACCCGATCCTCAGAACCCAGAAACCCCATGCCTTTTGCAGTCAAAGAGCAATTTATCCTCTACAATCCACCTATCCTGCACATCTTTGGACTGTGGGAGGAAACCGGAGCACACGGAGGAAACCCACGCAGACACGGGGAGAACTTGCAGACTCCGCACAGACAGTGACCCAGCGGGGAATAGGACCTGGGACCCTGGAGCTGGGAAGGAACAGTGCTATTGTGCACATACCTGACAGGGTGGGGCGTTTTGAGAGGATTCTGGGAATCCTGGGGGAATTTGACCGTTTCCCGGGATATAAATTGAAAATGGGGAAAAGTGACGTATTCCGGAAAAATGCCGGGTTGGGGAGATGAGGCTGGAGGAGTTGCTGTTCCGCGTCCTAAGGGTGAGTTTCTGTTCTTTCGGGTTACAGGTGCTGGTGACTTCGGCCCAGCTGCATAAGGCAAACCTGGCACAATTGGTGGAGGGATGGAGGCGGTCTTCACGAGGTGGAATGTGTTGCCCTTGACTTTGGCAGGGTGAATACAGGCGGTGAAAATGACGATGCTGTCCAAGTTTGTGTTCACCCTTCACAACCTCCCCATTTTGTTCCTAGAATGGTGAATGGGGTGAGTTTGAGGTTGGTGTGGGCAGGAAAGGCCCCGGGGGAGACCAGTTTGAGGGCACTGTTGAGGTTGGTGTGGGAAGGAAAGGTCCCAGAGGGAGATCAGTTTGAGGTCACTGTTGAGGTTTTTGTGGGCAGGAAAGATCCCAGGGGGAGACCAGTTTGAGGGCACTGTTGCCGGCACCCCTGTCATTCCTGTCGCTCCGACACTCCATGATTTCGGAGGTGGTTTCGCTGTTGAGGGTTTGGAACCAGTGTAGGGAATGGGAAGACATGCCCCGTGGGCGATAGCAGGGCTGCACACGAGTTTCCGGAGGTGGTGGCAGGTGGGGACAGAGTACTTCAGGTATTTGTTTATGGGAGGAAGGTTTGCCGGTCTGGAGGAGATTTCTCACTTGCCGAAGGGAACCAGGTTCAGGTACCTGCAGGTGATGGACATTGTTATAAAAGAGGTGCCGTCCTTTCTGCAGCTGTTACCTCCCGTGCTGCAAGACAAGACGCTGTCCGGGGATGACACTGGGGAGGGGTGATGTTGGATATATGTGGGGAGCTGATGGATAGGGAGGATGTCAGATGCCAGTGGGAGGAACAGTTGGGATGGAGTTGGGGGTGGGGTGTGGAAGGAATCCCTGTGGAGGGTGAATGCCTCCTCGTTGAGTGCGAGGTTAAGCCTCATCCCATTTAAGGTGGTGGACAGAGCACACATGACGGTCTTTCGGATGTGCCGGTTCTTTCGCGGGTGGAACATGGGAGCGGGCGGTATGTTGAGGGGAGAGGAGTGGTGAATCTGTTGCAAATGTTTTGGATGTATTCGAGTTTGAGGTGGTTTTGGATAGGGTTACCAGATGTATTGTCCGAAATTCTGAACATCGGGGTGGGTCCGAGCCCGGAGGTGACGATAATCGGAGTGTCAGAAGATGCGGCAGTTCAGATGGGGAGAGTGGCCGGTGTCTAGGCCTTTGCCTCCCCGATAGCCCGGAGACAGATTTTGTTGAGTTGCGGGGACTGGGAGCCGCCAAAGGCGAGGGTTTGGGTAATAAAGCTGGCAGAATCTTTCCACCTGGAAAGATTTCAGATCGCCACACATGGAGTGGAAGAGGAGTTGACCCTGAGGTGGAAGCAGTTTATTCACTACTTTCAAATGAATGCATGTGTCAGCAGAGGCGGGGTCTGGGGGCGGGGTGAGGGGGAAAGGGGAGAATGAGTGTTTTGTTTTGTTTCGGGGGGAAAGCAAAAGAATGAAGTGGGTTTGGTCAGACGGAGGGGTGAGGATTGGAGTGTGGTGGTGGAGGAGTGGGTAGACGGCGAGAGTGAGTTGTTCGTTTGCTGAACTATTGCCCAGGTTTGTCTTTTGTCTTTTTGTAAATATGAAAAATGCCTTCAACAATAATATTTTTTGTAAAAAAAGTTGGATGTGGGAATTCCAGTAAATATTTCTGCACAGTCGATCCACTGAATTGGAGACAAAGAAGTGAAGGGAAGATTCAAAGATGGACTGGGTGCAAGAAGTGGAGTCAAGTAAATGGAACTCACTGTTCCATTTTCATGCTCAGTGTCTAAGGGGAAATTGACACAAATGCAATCATGAATGTATCGAAAAGACAGGTGGGGATTCAGATAGAATGTTGCCGATGGAAAATGAAAACCGCTTATTGTCACGAGTAGGACTCAATGAAGTTACTGTGAAAAGCCCCTAGTCGCCACATTCCGGCGCCTGTTCGGGGAGGCTGTTACTGGAATTGAACCATGCTGCTGGCCTGCTTGGTCTCTTCCAAAGCCAGCGAGTTAGCCCTGTGCTAAACAGGGTAGTCCAGCACTAGGTGTCACATTTTGAGGATGAGGGGTAAACATTTTAGGTCTGAGCTAACGAGCGTTGTCTTCACCCAGAGACTGGTGAATCTGTGGAACCTCACTACCACAGAAAGTAGTTGAGGCCAAGACGTTATATAATTCCAAGAAGGAATTAGGTATGCTCGTGGCTTAAGGAATCAAGGGGTATGGAGGGAAGGCAGGATCAGAATATTGAACTTGATGATCATTCATGACCACAATGAATGGCGTAGCAGGCACGAAGGGCCGAATGGCCTCACGCTTTTTGTATTTTCTTTGTGTGTTTCTCCGTATAACGAGGTGGCATCTGGAACCTATGTTGCTCTGAGCCGAGGAGAGATAGAGACAGATTGAGAATTTTGGCTAATTCTGGACACGATATTGAGGGACGATGCGAGGGTTTTAACACAGTGTGGATATTGATTCAGAGAAATTTCCTTGGCAGCTGACCTTCAGTCACGTGTAGGGATTAAAGAAACTGGAATTGTTCTCCGTCGAAAAGAGAAAGTTGAGATGAGATTTGACAGAGATGTTCAGAATAGTGGTGGGGTTTAACGGGACAGAGATATTCACAAAGGCAGGCGTGTCGAGAACCAAAGGACACAGGGTTAATCTGATTGGCCATAGAATCAAAGGCTGAATGAGCGAAATTCAGTTTAACAGGGCACCTGGTTAGTATCTGAAATGTGCAGTCGGAGAGTGTGGCGAAGCCAGATTCAAATCAGAAGCAAATTGAATAAGTAACAGGAGAGGCGATTTGCAGAACAATGACGAGGAGACCAGGATTTGAGATTAGCTGAGCTGATCTTGCAGCTATTTGACCCGAAATGACCAACTGCAGATTGATAAACATTCTGTGAGATTTTTATTCAATTAATTATTGAATCTCATTGCTCCAGGCTAAATAGAACAGTCACATTCCAGAGTACAGAGTTTCTGAAGGAACACTCTGACATTAATGATTTAATTTGTGAATGGTCAGTCAGAGTGAATGTCATCTCTGAAACAATATGAGACTAAGGAACACTTCTACCGCTGTTTAACACAGCTTCCAATTATAATTTAAGATGTAATGTAATCATACTTGAGCAGTTTATGAGGTAGGTTGTTGTTTAATTCAGTCTTAGAACCTCGCAAATTCCCAACTGGGAATTAACCCAAGGATTGTAATTTGATTGTTTAAAGTTTAAGAAAAACATCAATTTGAATAATATTGCATCGTCACTACCTCTCTGGAGAATCTCGAATGTATAAAGTTAGTGTTTTGGGAAAGTATCACCTCACATCTTACTTCAGAAACATTGTCTGCTGGATCAAGGAACGGATTCACTTCACACAGAAAATGCATCGACCAATTCAATGGGTCAGGAAAATATACTATATGATCCTTGCCATAGTTGGTGTTCCTGGTAAGTGTTGAAAGTCCATTATCCTGAGTAAATCTATGCATCAGGTTGCTTGTGGTATTATTCGGTGGATAATCATGTCACATTCAATCGGAATATTATTTATTTTATTCATTTACAGGATGTGGGTGTCGCTGGTTAGACCAGCACTTTTTGCCCATCCCTGGTTTCCCTTCAGAAGGTTGTGGTGAGTTGCCTTCTTGAACCGCTGCAGTCCTTGAGGTAGGTGTCGGTACATTCACCGTGCTGTTAGGGAGGGAGTTCCAGGACGTCTCCCCAGCGACAGTGAAGGAACGGCGGTATATTTCCAAGTCAGGATGGTGAGTGACTTGGAGAGGAACCTCCAGGTCGTGGGGTTCCCAGGAATCTGCTGCTCTTGTTCTTCTAGATGATAGTGGTCGTGTGTTTGGAAGGTGCTGTCTAAGGAGCCTTAGTGAGTTACTGCAGTGAATCTTGTAGATGGTACACCCGGCGGCCACTGTTCGTCGGTGGTGGAGGGTTTGTATATTTGTGGAATGGGGAGAAATCAAGCAGGCTGCTTTGCCCTGGAAGGTGTTGAGTTTCATGAGTGTTGTTGGAGCTGCACTCATCCAGGCAAGTGGAGAGACTACCATCACACTCCTGACTTGTGCCATGGTGGACAAACTTTGAGGGTGGGGGGGTGGGGGCAGGAGGTGAGTTTGCTGGCCGTCGGATTCCCACTCTTTGATCAGCCCTGGTAGCCACAATATTAATATGGCTGGTCCAGTCAATTTCTGATCAATGGTAACCCCCGGGATGTTTATTGTGCCGGAATGAGCGGTAGCGATACCATTCAGTGTCAGGAGGTGGTGGTTAGATCCTCTCCTGGAGGAGATGGCCATTGCCTGGCACTTGTGTGGCACGAATGTTGCTTGTCACTTGTCAGCCCAAGCCTGGATATTGTCCGGTACTTTCTGCGTTTGGACATGAAGTGCTTCTTTGGTTGAGCAGTCTGGAATTGTGATGAACATTGTGAAGTCATCTGTAAACATTTCCACTTCTAACCTTACGATGTAAGTGAGGTCATTGATGAAGAATCTGAAGATTGTTAGGCCGAGGACACTTGATGGATTTAACCATTCGGTTACCAGCATCACTTTGCGATTCGTGGAACTCAGTAGAAATTTGAGTTAAAACTTGTTCTGTGCAAATAGGAATTGTTTTATTTGTCTTCTATTGATTCATTTTAAAGTCCAGCTATCATATGGCTCACCAACAGGCAATTTGTAGACAATTGAACTTTCAAACAATCACAGATAAAATTGTATTTGCTCAGGCAAACAGATAGCGCCTTCATGTTACTGGGCTCTCGTCACCCCTGGATTCAGCCATTGTCCTTGGAGAAATGAAGTGAAAAGTGCTTGTTTTATCAGACTTCTGTGTTTCTTTTTTAAATTATGTATTTAAAAGTTGTGTTCGGGAAAATTATTATTGCTGTATCATGCTGTCTTTTAAATGAATTTTCAGAATATGTGTTTTTAAACCTTAACTTAAAACTGGGGCTTAATATTTACGCTAAACAACTATCTTTTACCTATATTAGGTGTATTAGAAATATCTGGCTTCTACAATACTACCCTGGGGATCTCCTGCAGTGATGTCCTGGAGTAGAGAGGATTGAACTCCGACCACCACAAACATTTTCTTTTCTGCCAGGTATGACACCAACCAGCGGAGTCTTTTCCCCCTGATGCTCATTCACTCCTGTTTAGCAAGGTCTCTTTGATGTCATACTCGGTTTAATGCTGCTTTATGTCTACGGCAATCTCTATCACCTGTGGCATTCAGCTCTTTTCTCCATGGTTGAACCAAGGCTGTAATGAGGTCAGGAGCTGAGTGACCCTGCGGAACCCAAACTAAGCATCCCTGAGCAGATTATTGCTGAGTAAGTGTCGCTTGATAACACTGTTGATGTCTCCTTCCAGCAATGTGTTGATGATGGAAAATATATTTAAGGGCGGTAATTGGCTGGGTTGCATTTGCCTGTTTCTTGGCACAGAAACACCTGGACAATGTATCACCTTGCCGGAAGATGCCAGTACTGTAGCTGTATTGAAACAGCTTGGCGCGGGGCTCGGCAATTCCTGGAGCACAAGTCTTCAGTACTATTGAGGGGATATTGTCAGGGCCCATAGCCTTTGCAGCATCCAGTGCCTTCAGCCATTACTTGATATCACGTGAAGTGAATCGTATTGCCTAAAGACTGACATCTGTGATGCTGGCGACCACCGGAGATGACCGAGATGGATCATCCACTTGGCACTTCTGTTTGAAGATTGTTGCAAATGCGTCAACATTGTCATTTGTATATGTGTGCTGGTCTCCTACATCATTGAGGATGCGCATGTTTGTGGAGCCTCTGCGTCCACAGCTGGATATGGCCGGACTAGAGAGCTTAGATCCAATGGCTTTATTGGGGAATCAGTGAGCTGTCTATTACTTGCTGCTTATACTGTTTGGCACACCATTGGTCCCGTGCTGTAGCTTTATCAGGTTGACATCTCATCTTTCGAAATGTCTAATGTTGCTTCTGGCATGCTCTCCTGCATTCTTCATTGAACCAGGTTTGATCCCCTGTCTTGCTGGTAATGGTAGCGTGCGAGATATGCCTGGCCATCGGTTTGGAAATTGTGGCTGAATGCAATTCTGCTGATGTTTCACAGCGCCTCATGGATACCGTGTCTTGGCGTTGCATGCTCTGTTTGAAGTCTATCCTATTTAGCAAGGTGGTAATGCCACGGATCATGATGCAGGGTATCCTCAATGTGAAGATGGGACTTTGTCTCCACAAGGATTGTGCAGTGGTAATTTATACCAATACTACTGTAGACAGATACATCTGCAGCATGCAGATGGGTGAGGATGGGGTCAGGTATGTTTCCACTCTTGTTGGTCCCCTCACCACTTGCTGCAGTCCCAGTACTGCAGCTATGTTTTTCGACCTGGCCAGCTCGGTCTGTGGTGCTACTATCGAGCCACTCTTGGTTATGGTAATGGAAGTCCCCCACTCAGAGCATTTCCTGTTTTTTTTACCACCATCAGTGCTTCCTCCAAGTAGTGTTCAACATGAAGCTGTACTGATTCATCAGCTGATGGTACTGGAATGCGGTAATCAGCAGGAGGTATATTTGCCCATCTTTAACCTGAAGCCAATGAGACTTCATGGATTAGAGAGTCGATGTTGAAGAATCCCAGGGAAACTCCCTCCTGAATGTATACCACTGTGCTGCCACCTCCCCAGGGTCTGTCCTGCTGGTGAGACAGGACATAGCCAGGAATAGTGGTAGTGATGCCTGGGACGTTGTCAGAAAGGTATCAGGTACAAAGTACATTTTCATTCATTCGTCCAGACAGTAAAGTGTATTCATTACATCTCCTGGATTATCTCTGAAATTATATACTGTATATACATTTTCTAGCTCGACGACTCTCTGTGTGATAAAGGTGCTGCATTTAGCACAATGTGGTATCCTGTTGAATCAAACATTAAACCAAGAAACTTGGTCTCACCAAGGTTATCCGTTAACATATGTTAGACCGAGTGTATGTGACGAACTGAAGTAGAAGACCTGACCCTGGTGACCATGTTGGGTATTTGTCAATATAAAATTGCCCCGAGTGTGGGTAATTAACTGGAGTCAACACCCGGCTGCAGTGACATGCAATTCCTGGACATTCTGTCATTGTACAATTGTATTCAGTGTGGGGAATCATCTAACTCTTATTCCAAGTAGAGTTGATGACAAAACTTTATGGTGCTGATTAAACTCCTTCCCACTCGTTCGGCGAATGAGTGGATTTTGAATGTTTGGTTACTGGGGTAACTGGAAATTGCATATTGGATGGTTGCTGAGGCAATGGTTGAGATTGAGTAACCTCCGAGCCGATCGTCATCCACAATTTATTGATGTTAAATTCCATGATGCCTCTGCTCAGAAACGGAGAATTATGTCAATATTTTTTACTCTATTCTTCGTTCTTCATCCTTCAGTTAACGGAGTGGCAATCGTGATCCTGTCCCGTGGAAACTGTGGCCTCTCCACCTGCACCACTCGATACCTGGTGGCAATGTCAACGGCGGATCTTCTGGTCATTATTACTGAGATTATTACCAGGCGAATCAATTATTATTATTTCGAATTCAATTTCCTGTGGGTCACTCCTGTGTGTAGTGTTCAATATGTTCTGATCCGTGCAGCCTTAGATTGTTCTGTCTGGTTCACCGTCGCTTTCACTTTTGATCGATTTGTTGCCATTTGTTGGCAGAAGCTGAAATATAAATATTGCACCAAGAAAACTGCGGCCGTGATTCTAGCAACAACCGGGATTTTGCTCTGTTTAAAGAACATTCCAATGTACTTCAGATTTAAACCTAGAAAGATCATCGATAATGTACCAATGGACTGTTATAATAAGCCAAGCTATTTTACTGACCCGAGATGGATTGGATTCAGAATGTTTGAAAAGGCTTTAACCCCATTGATACCATTCGGGTTAATTCTGTTGCTTAACGTTCTGACAGTCAGACACATTTTAGTGACTAGTCGAGTCCGTAAGGGACTGAGGGGCCAGAACAAGGGAGAGAATCAGATTGACTCAGAGATGGAGAGCAGAAAGAAGTTTATTGTTTTACTCTTCAGCATATCCGGCAGCTTTATACTTCTGTGGTTGGTGTACATTTTATATTTTTTCGGTGCTGCAGATGGGTTAGATGATGATTCTTACTATAACTTTGAAAAAATTGCATATATGCTGCGGGATTTAAGTTGCTGCACAAACACATTTATTTATGTGGTGACTCAGTCCCAATTCAGAGACCAGTTAAAGAGCGCGGTGAAATATCCAGTTACATCAATTATTAATTTGATTAATAAACGATAACATTGACAGCAGCTCAATGATCCAATCTACAGAGCAGGAGGGGACCACCGGAGGAAGGAAAAGAAAGGGCCTGGAGTATTCAAAACCTCAATGAGCCATCAACACAGGCAAGTCATCTGATCGTCCATCCATCCATCCCTGCAGGAGGGATATCCATTCACAAACTATCGACACACACTGCTCACAAACACACAGCAACAATGCACACACACTAACTAATTATACACACATACTAACACATATACCATAATACACACTAATAATCCCATTTAATCCTAAAACCTGCTTCAAAGTGAAACATAGCAGTTAGTGAGGCATCATGGGGTGCATGGC
Source organism: Scyliorhinus canicula (assembly GCF_902713615.1). Taxonomy (NCBI): domain Eukaryota; kingdom Metazoa; phylum Chordata; class Chondrichthyes; order Carcharhiniformes; family Scyliorhinidae; genus Scyliorhinus; species Scyliorhinus canicula. The sequence continues at coordinate 217,499,284 of NC_052151.1, forward strand.
TAACGGACTTGACCATTTGTGAAACGTTGTTAGTTCCCAGGCACATACATGGGAATGGCTTATTCAGCGGGACATCCCTTATCAGCAGCTGTCTCTGAGGAATGCTGCTGGTAGCACAGAACCACAGAACCCAAGGACAGGCCATAAAGGGGCCTCCGCCTGTTGTTGATCAGATCACTCAGCTCCATGCTGCCTAGCAACCACTAATTGTTATTGCATTGTATACAGCCGACATGGCTGTGGCGCTGTTTCCATAACTGTGTAAAATGTTCATGATTTCACATATCCAGTGGACAGACGCTTGGTATTCCCAGCTTACTGTTCCCCGATAGCGTCATAATCCATTTGATGTTGAAGCATCCCCGATTGTAGGATTCTTCTGCATTCATTGCTGCGAACAGCACCACCTTCCTGCTCAATGAGATAGATTCAGAACGCATCCACCAGCTCAGGACTGGGCATCCGTGAGGCACTTTGGTAGCAGCAGAACTGTCCTCTGCCACAGTCAAACCGCATGGCCTGGCACAGACCCAAATCTATAATTACCACCAAGTCAGGGGTTCAGACCTGAATCAATAAGGAAAACAAGAGGGCGTGCTCAGTTCAGCTCCAGACATACCAAAAGGAATAGGTGTCAACCTGAAGCTATAACAGATAATTTGCATGTGAAACAACATAAGCAGCATGTGACAGAAAGAGATAAGAAATCCCACAACGAGCGGATCAGATATAAGCTCTGCAGCCCTGTACCATCCAGCCGTGAATGGTGGTGGAGAAGTAAACAACTCATTGGTGGCGGAAGCGCCACAAATATCCACATCCTCAGTGATGGAGGATCCCAGCACATCTGTGCAAAAGAGGAGGTTGAAGCATTTGCACGAATCTTCAGACGCAAGTGCTGAGTGGATGATCCATCTCGATCTCTTCCAGAGATTCCCAGCATCACAGATGCCAATTTTCAGACCATTTGATGCACCTCACATGAAATGAAGTAACAGCTGAAGGCACTGGATACCGAAAACACCAGGCATTCTGACAATATCACGGTATAGTACGCCAGACTTGGGCTCCAGAGTTTGCCAGCCCCTAGCCAAGCTGTTCCAGTACAGCTACAACACTGACATCTACCTGGCAATGTGGAAAACTGCAGAGGTGTGTCCTGTACACAAACGGGACAAATCCAACCAGCCAATTACCGTCTTCTCAGTCTACTCTCCATCATCAGCATAGATGTTGAAAGGGTCATGAACCGTGCCATCAAGCAGCACTTAAGTGGCAACAAACTGCTCACTGATGATCAGTTTTGGTTCCACCAGGGTCACTCAGCTGCTGATCTCATTACAGCCTTGGTTAAAACACAGACAAAAGAGCTGCATATCAGAGGTGAGGTGAGTGCATCTGCCTTTGACACCAAAATTGTATTTCGTCGTGAATAGACTCAAGGAGACCCAGCTAAACTGGGGTCAATGGGATTCAGAGAGAAACCTCTACACTGCTCGAGTCATAACGAGCAGAAAGTAAGATGGTTCTTGTTGTTGGAGGTCGTCATCTCTGTCCCAGGACTTTACCGCAGGAGCTCCTCTGGGTCGTGTCCTCGGCCCAACCATCTTTAGCTGCTTCATCAATGACCTTCCTTCCAATGTAATGTCAGCAGTGCGGATGTTTACTGATGAATGCACAATGTCCAGCACCATTCGCGACTTGTCAGACACAGAAGCAGTCCACGTGCAAATACAGCAAGACCTGGACAATATCCAGATTTGGGCTGACAGGTTGCAAATAACATTCGTGCCTCACAAATGCCAGGCAATGAGCATCTTCAATTAGAGAGAATCCAAACATCGCCCTTGGCTTTCGATGGCGTGACCATCACTAAATCATGGCGGTTATAAGAACCCGAACTGGACTAACCATATAAATACTGCAGCTACAAGATTAGGTCAAAGGCTGCAAATCCTGCGGCTTTCAACTCACCTCTTCCAATTCTCTTTGGTAATCTCCAAAGGAAGGAAAATGAATAATTACGGGTCGGTGTCGCTGATTGTCCCGAGGCCTCAAAGAAAGGGGATGATGTTCCCTTTCTAACTAAACACGTCCAGATTTAGTATTGTGATGAATATAGTGATGTTGTATGTATTACGGGTACTTGGTGCAGTAAGCACTAAAGGTCTGGGTTAGTGTGTGTGTGACTGCTGCAGTCTTGTTTCAAAATAATCCTGGTTTGAAAGGTGGGGGAGACGAATCAAATGTAAACGTTTGGACGTTAAATTTTGTTTGGAGTAATGGGATTTGCTGTGGTGTTCATTGTATTTCAGCTTGGAAAGATTATGTCATTGCTGCCTGGAGCTAAGGCATCAGGCATTTTGGGAAAATAGTTCAGTTCTGATCTTTTGTTTTTATGCAGTTTATTCCAAACATGTATAAAACAGCAACGCATACAATGCACACTCCACCAAATCACAGTCCGTAGCTTGGACAATTTTCACCTTTTTAAGCACTGACCTCCCGTCCCGCTTCCAACCCTACCACTCCCCCCCCCCCCCCTCGCCCCCCCCCCCCCCCCCCCCAACAACAAACAGTTCCGCATACATTGCCATGAAGCCCTCCTCTGACCCCCTCAACCTAAACCTAATCTTCTCCAACCGAAGAGAGTCAGACAAGGTACCCTTCCACTCCAGAAGCTCCGGTACATTCGACACCGCAGACATTGTCACCATTGGCTCCGTCCTGATCTCCACCCCCACAATCTTAAATAGTGTCACAAACTCCACTTCCCAGAATCTCTCTAACGTCCAGCAATCCCTGAACATGTGGGTATGATGTGCACAACCTGACCCTCTCTTCTGTCAATCATCAGTCACCGCTTTGCACGACCTTAAACTGAATCAAGCTCATCCTCAGGCAGGAGGATGTAGAATTCACCCTCCACATCGCCTCGCACCACAGTCCGCAGACAATTCCCCCCAACTCCTCCTCCCATTTGTTCTTGATCGTCACCTCTTGCGCTCCCACCTCCCCCCCCCCCCCCCCCGCCACCCGCTCCCCCAACCACTGTATATATGCCAAATCCTTCCCTCTCCCAACTCGCCTGGGAGCAGCAGTTGCTCCAACAAGGAGTCGTCCGACAATCTGGGAAACACCCTCCACTCTATTCGCACAAAGTCCCACACCTGCATATGTCTAAATGGACTCTCCCTCGGTAACTTAAACCTTCCCCTCAACTTTTCCAGACCTGCAAACTTCTCTTCTGAGTACATGTCCCTCACCTTGCAACCCTCCATTTCCCGTGTATTCCATCCATCTCCCCGCATCTCCCACACACTGCTGTTAACACCGACATGCACTTCAAATGAAAATGCATCCTCGGCTGACTCCACAACCAGACCGTCAACTGCAGCACCGGACACCCCGTGTACGTCCCCGGAGATAACGGCAGCAGAGCTGACACCGTAATCGTCAGACTGCATCCCAAACAGGATTCCTCCTCCATCTTGAACCACTCCACCTCGTTCCCCATTGCCTCACATTCGTTTGGCAATGCCAACCCCCCTTTATATCTCTGCCTCTGTAACAGGGCCATCTCTACACGTGGCACCTCCCTGCCCATATGAACTCCGGGATTACTGTCTCCAACTTCCGGAAGACAGATCAAGAGGATCTGAAAAAACAAACGGGAAGCTTTGCAGCACATTTATCTTTACCATCTGCACCCTCCCTGCCAGAGTCAGGTGCAACATATCCCATCTCTTAAAATCTGCCCTCATCTCCTCCAATGTTGTCAAATTCCACGTGTGCATTGTAGCCCATTCCCTCGTCACCTGAATCCCCAAATCCCTAAACCTGTCCCTTGTTGCCTTGAACGGCAACATCTCCCAGTTGAACCCCCTCTTCGCCATGTTCACCGGAAACCCCTCACTCTTCCCGACATTTAAATTATATCCAGAGAAAGCCCCAAACCACTACAATATTCTCATGGTCCTACCCATACTCTCCAATGGGTCTGGCACAGACAACAACAGGTCGGCCGCGTACAACGACGCCCGATGGTCCCTGCTCCCCATCACAATCCCCTGCCACTCCGCAGAACCGCTGAGTGCCTTGGCCAAGGGATCAATCACTGGCGCAAACAGCCAGCGGCGAGAACGGACAGCCTGTCTCATTCCCCTCTGCAATCCAAGGTGGGAATCGAACCTGAGACTTTGGTGTTGTGAAGCAACAGGGCTAACCAATAACGCTATACTACAGAATACTTTACTGCAAAGCACTATACTACAGAATACTGTACTATATATTTCACTGAGGAATACTTTACTACATAACACTCTACTACAGAATACTTTACCAAATACTTACCGACAGAATACTTTACTTCATACTTCACGACAGACTACTTCACGATACAACACTATACTAAAGAATACTTCACTGCATAACACATGACACTGCGTATCGATGGAACTGAATGTTTCTAAACTCTTTAAAACAATAATACAATGAACTAACATTTGAAAACACCAGCTGGGTTGCAAGCATTGAATTATATTGAGAAGACATCGGTCAGAAAATCGTATTTGAAAACAATGGTTTGTCAAAAATTGGAAACTCGTGAACGAGGTTTGACAAGACGACGAGAAAGAACAGATTCAAACACTTTCATGGGCTACAGATCAATAAGATTTGAGAATTTCGAAAGGACCACTCAATATATATAATAGAATCATAGAATCTCCACAGTGCAGAAGGAGGCCATTCGGCCCATCGAGTCTGCACCGACACTGGGAAAGAGGATCCCACCTCGACCCACACCCCGGCCCTGTTCCCATAATACAGCAACGGACGCGGTGGGGTAATTTATCATGGCCAATTCACCTAACCTGCCCGTCTTTGGACTGTGGGAGGAAACCGGAGCACATGGAGAAAATCAACGCAGACACGGGGAAGGTGCAAACTCCACACAGACAGTGACCCAGGGTCGTAATTACGCTCGGGCTATCTGGCTTTGCCACACTCCTTAAACAATGACCTTCACTGGCTTGACTCCAATATTATATTCCTAAACATTTCAGTATTCCTTCTGCAATAATCGCATGTGTTCATCGTGTCACTCTCAAATCTCAATTTGCATTGCTGCCCAGGGACTAAATTCCGAAAGACGCTTTGAAATGTCTGTCAACCCCCGCTAGCTCTTGCCCAGAGCAGGTTCACACTGCCTGTTATTTCAGAACTGTGGGAGTGAAAGTAAAACAGAACAATTCTGACCAAAAGTTGTACCCAAATTCTCACAATTGATTCAGACATTGCAAGAGGTATTCAGAGGAATGAAAGAAAGCAAATTATAGAATAGAATTATACAATTCCTGCAGGGCAGACGGAGGCCATTCAGCCCATCGAGTCTGTACCAATCCTCTACTTAAGCCCACACCTCCACCCTATACCAGTAATCACAACTACACTTTTGGGCACTAAGGGGCAATTCAGCATGGCCAATCCACCTAACCTGCACATCTTTGCACTGTGGGAGCTGGAGGAAACCCACACAGACACTGGGAGAACGTACTAACACCACTTATACAGTCACCTAAGGCAGGAATTGAACTCGGGCCTCTGGCGCTGTGAGGTATCAGTGCTCGCCACCGTGCTGGCCATTGTATTTAGGTCTTATGGGGTCAGCAAGAAATTGAAAAATATTAATATATGGCGATTGCTGAAGGGAAGACTGTGTGTCCACGAGATATTGCGATAGTCCAGCAGAGGGAGATTGCCAAATGTGAGACTGTATACATATGTGTGTGTGTTTGTGATACAGACAGTCCAGCAGGGCCTGATTGCTGGGGATGACAGTGTGTGTGTGAGATACACAGAGAGTCCGGCAGAGGGAGAATGCTGTAGGTGAGTCAGTATATCTGTGTGTGGGGGAGATACAAAACATCGACGGAGATTGCTGAAGATGTGTGAGAGACACAGAGAGAGTCCAGCAATAAGAGATTGCTGTAAACCAGTGTTCTTCAAACTTTCTTGATCGGGACCCATTTTTACGAAGCTCCTAACCTTCGCAATCCACGACGGACGACCTTTTCGCTCACCTTTAATGTGACAATTGAGCCTGCTCCGTCCTCACAACCTCACTTGCTTTGTTATTCAATTCAATAATACTAATAATGACTTCAGCTGACGTCTTAAGATCTCACTCCATCCATTGAAAGAGATCAAGAGGTTTGTCCTCGAACTCGCCATATTGAGTCTTGAAATCCCGATGAAGTTTTGAGTGGTTTAATCTTTCATTTGCCAGTACTTCCCTGTGTATAACACACATGGGCTTTGCATCCTGATTTCCTGTGCCACAATTAATGAACCCATACTTCAAGAAATCATCTGTATGCTGCTTTGTTCCTGATTTCAGAAACAAGGCCGCCCTTCTCATCAGAAGCCAAGCTGGGTCTTGGGGTTTGTTTGAAAGTTCTTGTGATGGGGCATCCTGCCAGGTGGCTTTGACAATCTGCTCACGGAATTATCCAACATAGTTCACCACCTCCTTTTCCCTTAGGGCCTTGAGGTCATTACGTGCAGACCACTGCTTGATCGCCTTGTGGTCAAAGATGTTGCACTGAACAAACTTTTCCACCAGGAAGGTGATACAGCCCAGTCCAGCTACTTGCAGCGTTCCGCGGCAACATGGCCAGACCCATTCACAGCACCAGGGACAGCTATAACTGTTCATCGTGACCCTCGGTGTTTGCACAGCTTGATCCAGCCACACACAAAGGTGGCCATGTGGATGAGGGTGACATTGAGTTCAGCTTTTCCCTCCCTTATCTGGAGATTTGTACAATGTGTCCTTTGGGACACGATCCATCTTGGATCTCCAGGTGAACTTGAAGATGCCTCTGACACTGCCCTGGCACAGGATCGGGTTATGAACCAGACCCGCACCACCTACAGCAACAATGAGAAATCCTCACACCTGGTGACCAAGTTGTTGCCTGCAATGGAGAGGGAGCGTTGCTCTCACATGCTCACTAGATCGTAGTTCTTTCGGGCAAAAATATACTTTATTTATAAAATATCTGAAAATATACATATATTTCAAATTGGCCATCACACACAGTGGAATAATATTCAGGTTCTCTACGAGTGTCATTTTGCCCACCATGAGGGCCTTCAATGCAGTCAAAGTAGCATTTCATACATTCGAAAATGGTCACAACAAATGGTGCAAATAGTTGTGGACCTTCAGAGTTTGGGGAATAGTTCGATTAGTAGTCTCCTGTTCCTTATTTCCATGACATGCTTATCTTTTCTCTTATTATAATATATCATTTTTAAATGTTTTACAGACAAATCTGGTGCCAGTAATTCATTGGAGCAGTCAAGGGTCAAACATCTCGGGAAAATACAGAATGATTGTTTACTTCACACTTATGTCAGGGGTCTATGGGGCTGGACGTGATCTTGCACCCACCCTGGATGTCGAAACATGAGGGAGTGCTACACTGTCAGAGGGTCAGTACTGAGGGAGAGCTGCACTGTCAGAGGGTCAGTACTGAGGGAGTACTGCACTGTCAGAGGGTCAGTACTGAGGGAATGCTGCACTGTCAGAGAGTCAGTACTGAGTGAGAACTGCACTGTCAGAGGGTCAGTACAGAGGGAGTGCTGCACTGTCAGAGGGTCAGTACTGAGGGAGTGCTGCACTGTAAGAGGGTCAGTACTGAGGGAGAGCTGCGCTGTCAGTGGGTAAATACTGAGGGAGTGCTGAACTTTCGGCTACACTTCACATAAAGATATGCAGTGCCGATGGTTTCGCTCTTGGCTGACTTATTAGATGAGGCGGTGTCTGTCCTTCAGTGTGTGGTTACTGTTTCAATGTTGGGAAAGTGTTGGAATTGTGCACAGCAGGACTCCTCAAGCATTATACAAGTGTCTCGAGACAGCGTCAAAAAGTAGCTTATTGGGGGAGGCTGGATTGAGTTAGTAAAGATGTTTATGCTCACCTGGTGTGAACTCATCCCAACTCCCAGCTCCGAGCCAGAAACCTGGAAAGAATTCCCCAGAACATGTTGTTGTTAATCGTGTCATTTTTGCTCACCCCCAGAAGTGTTTTCAATGCCAGTAAATGCTGAGGATGCAGTGGTTAGGGCACACTGAGGATATGATGCTGCCTGTTGGTCACAGCCAGTAATTACAGCGTTACCTGTTTACATGGGAAATTCCCATTCGGTGCTCACATTGATAAATGTGCTGATTGCGCAATCATGAATCTCACAACACAGGAGGGGCCATTCAGCCCAGTGTGCTTTGAAAGAGTTGCAAAGCATCGTCCCACCCATCGTATAGCCTCGATAATGATTCCTCTACAAATACTGGAACTGCTTCCAGTGCCCACTGCAGCCGTTCTGTGTGAAAATGTTCCTCCGCTCCTCCCCGAGTTCTTTTTGCCAATTATGCTAAATCTGATTTGTTTTGTTGGCAACAAAAGCAGTTTCTGTTAATTTCTTTTATTCATGTCGGACATAATTAATAGCAGGTTTGTTAAATCTCTCCTAAATATTTTCTTCTCTAATCCTCCCCTATTAAACTTCACTGGCCTATTTATTCTCCCGTTCCTTATTTCCCCTCCTCTCTCACTCTTGATTATCTCTCTGTCACTTTATTTCACTATCACTCCTGGAGGAATGGGAGGTTTGCCGAGGTGGAGCTCGGCCGCGGGCGAGGAAGTGAGACCCCACTTAATTGTGGTTCCCCCTGGCACATGTGCCATACCCCACCACCACCACCCTCAACCCCATGCTGCCCTTACACTCACCCCCCACCCACACGGCCTCCCTGGCCGCGGCCTAATCATGCGTCTTTTCTTGTGTCTTTCAGGACCTGCTGGAGCTGGGTCGGGTCCCTCTGGCATCCCCCACTCACAACCTGTGCCCAAGCCAGGCCCCCGTGAGCCGAGCAGTGACACTGAGAGCAGCTCGGACACTAGCCCTCGACCCGAGACTCAGGAGACCCCGGGTCAGAGGATGACAGTGATTTTCCATCACAACTGTCTCCAACAGGGGGGGGGGGGGATTAGCCGGACCCTTTGGGTGGCCCAGACGCCCCACCCACCCCTACTACGCCAAGGATTCGAGAGAACCACGTGATGGACAGGCCAGCTCGAATGCAGGGATCACCCAGTTGGAAGGTGCTACTGTGGGCAGGATTTAGACATTGTCATACGATGCAGAGTATGCAGCTCATCGCAGAGCAGGCTGTCATCATCCTCCAGACCCACTGTCACTGCCAACCCAGGGCTCGCACCCCACAGTGCAGCAGGTATGTATCTCAGAGACGGTTACAGGCGGGGGCTGGCCAGGGATGTAGGTGGTGGTGGGGGGGGGGGTAGTGTGGGAGTGGGATGCCCCTGGCCAGTTGCCCCCTCTCCATTCTCCCCAGTCGGTGAACCCGGAGGTGATCAGAGCATCCTGTGTGCATTGGCTCTGGTGCACACGTCATGCAGCCTCTCCTGCTTGCTTGGGGGCCCCATGTCCTGCCCTCCCAAACATCCTCCTCGTCGGTCAAGGCCTGGAGTTTGTCCTGCTTGCAGCAGGCCACACGATGCGGGCCACCCTCTCAGCATCATACTGGAAAGCCCCTCCAGAGCGGTCTAGGCACCTGAACTGCATCTTCAGTAGGCGGAAGCATTGCTCGATCACGCTCTTGGTCGCTGCATGGATATCGTTGTAGTGGGTCTCCAGGTCAGTCTGGGGCCTCCGGATAGGCGTCATCAGCCACGACCGCAGTGGGTAATCCCCGTCACCCAAGAGCCAGGGCATCTAGAACATGTCAGGAATCACCGAGTGTGCCAGGATGAAGGCATTGTGCACATTGCCCGGGTATCAGGCACAGAATGGTACACAGCTTATGGTCACATCTCAGCTGCACGTTAATTGAGTGGTACCCCATTCGGTTTGTTTAGAGCTGCTGGCCATTCGCAGGAGCTTGTAGGGGGACATGCATCCTGTCGATCACCCGCTGGACCCGAGACACCCCATTAATGCCAGCAAGCCCCGCTGGCCGGGAATTCTGGTGGACAGGGTGGGGGCGGGATTGACGCCGGCCCTGGGATATTCTCCGACCCGACGGGGGGCGGGGGGGTCAGAGAATCTCGCCCGATGTGTATGCCACGTGGGTGCCCTTGCACTCCGGGCTTCCCCCATTGCCCAGGGGCCCACCCGGGTGGCAGCTTGCAAAGTCATCTTGGTTCCTCGCTCTGCTCCATGCCCGTCGAGGTCTGTGTCTGTCCCGTTGCCGGGCCTTATCTGTCTTTGTATTCCCTTTCTGCTCTGTGCATCCCATGTTTTTGTTCCCCCCTTCCACTACCCCCCCCCGCCCCGTCCCCAATCCCTCTGTCCCCCCCCCCCCAGTGTTCTCTCCCCCTTCTGCCCTCTTCCTCCCTCCCTTTTGGCCAGACGCTCCCTCTCCCCTGACACGTGTGCCGCGGCTTCTCTTACTGCCTGCCTTCCCGTGCAAACCCTCCTCGCTAGTCAGGTGGCTCCCCTCCAGTGCTGGTCTCGACCTGGCCCTGTTTTACCTACCCCTCTCCACCCTCTATCCCTCCCACTTGCCTGCTTCCCCTATTCTCGCTCCCCTTTCCTGTTTCCCATCTGCAAAGTGAGAAAGGGGACAAACAGGAAAACGAGGCAGCAGTCCCACTCAAAAATATAGTCCATGTTACAATCTTTCTTTCCGCTCCGTCCTCCACTCTCATTTCCTTACTTCCTCTGTCCCTGCCGCTTTCACCGCTGCCACATCTGCTCTCCCTCCAGGCTGTTCATTTTAACGAACTCATCGGCCTCCGCCAGAGTGCTGAAGTAATGTTCCTTCCTCTTGTATATTACCCAGAGTTTGCCCAGGATTAGCATGCCGAATCGCACCCCTTTTTTGTAGAGCGTCGATTTCACTCTGTTGATTTCGGCCCCATTTTTTTGCCAAGTCCATCCCACTGTCCTGGCCGACCCTGACTCTGTGCCCTTCCCACGATCATGATTTTGTCTGTCGGGCCCACCTCAGGATTTTTTCCCCATTCCTGGAATCGGAGCATCTTTGCAATTATCGCCCTTGGTTGCTCCCCAGTATTGGGGGTAGGTCGGAGCCACCTGTGTGCCCTGTCCATCTCTGGGGGATTTTGAAAGCCTTCCCTCCCAACTAGATTGCCCAGTCGGGCCCCTCCCCTCAACCCTGAGGGCAGCAGGGTAGCATGGTGGTTAGCATTAATGCTTCACAGCTCCAGGGTCCCAGGTTCGATTCCCGGCTGGGTCACTGTCTGTGTGGCGTCTGCACGTCCTCCCCCTGTGTGCGTGGGTTTCCTCCGGGTGCTCTGGTTTCCTCCCACGGTCCAAAGATGTGCGGGTTAGGTGGATTGGCCATGCTAAATTGCCCTTAGTGTCCTAATAAAAGTAAGGTTAAGGGGGGGGGGGGTTGTTGTGTTACGGGTATAGGGTGGATACGTGGGTTTGAGTATGGTGATCATGGCTCGGCACAACATTGAGGGCCGAAGGGCCTGTTCTGTGCTGTACTGTTCTATGTTCTATGTTCTATCTCCTCTGGCAGTTCCACGATGCGGACGTTTTGTCACCTGCACCTATTCACCTCAAACCTCGACTTTCCCTTTTAGGTTACCCTGAGCCGCCACCATCCTCTTCATCTCGGTCTCCAAAGCCACCATCCTGTCGCTGTGGTCCGTTGATGCCTTCTTCTGGTCCAGGAGCGTGTTCTCCTGGGCCTCCACCTTCCATCCCAGGCCCTCTATCTTGTGCTGAAGGTTGGCTATCGCTTCCGTCACCATCTTCTTCATCACCACCTGGAACTCAGTCGTGTTCGCTTCCTTCATAGCGGTCAGTTCCTTCTTCAAAACGTTACTCCTGTGTTGCTGCCTGCTCTTCTCCGCCGTTCAGGTCGCCGATCTTTCCTAATCCACCTAACCTGCACATCTTTGGGCTGTGGGAGGAAACCGGAGCACCCGGAGGAAACGCAGACACAGGGAGAACTTGCAGACTCCGCGCAGACAGTCACCCGAGGCCGGAATTGAACGTGGTACCCCTGGAGCTGTGAGGCAGCAGTGCTGACCGCTGTGTCGCTCATTTAGGCTGGGGAGCCAAAGAGATTTGACACATTTAACCTTTATTTAAAAACACTAGTGACTTTGATAAATCCACTCACTGTTCGCCTGTGCTCCAGGCAAATAGAAACAAACATGTAAACTGTACTAACGAAGCCATTAAAATGCAGAATGCTGCTTGGGAAGCTGCACTTTCCACTCCCAGCTCGGTAAAATCCTGTGTATTGTTCTCCTGAGGGTCTGCAGGGATATCACAAATAGGAGGAGCAGGGACATCTACTGGATGGAATGCTTCAACATTCAATATGTTCATATTAATTGTACCTTCCTGAACTGTCCTTTTTTCCCTTTGTGCTCACAGAACCCCGGGAAATCTCCCATTAATATAATCAGTGAGAATCCACAGAGCTCCCCGTGTCTAAAATACAGAAGATTCGCAAGTCTTTGATTGGGCAGTGGATATTATCCACATGGACTTCAATAAAGCCTTTGACAAGGTACCCCATGGCAGACTGGTACAGAAGGTGAAGTCAAATGCGATCAGAGGTGAGCTGGCAAGATGGACACCGAACTGACTCGATCATAGAAGACTGAGGGTGGCAGTGGAAGGGTACTTTTCTGAATGGAGGGCTGCTGTTTGCAATATCTATAAACGATTTGGAGAAAAATGTAACTGGACTGAATAGTAAATTTTTGGATGATGCAAAGGTTGGTGGGATTGCGGATAGCAATGGGGCTGACAGTGGATACGGCAGGCTATAGATCGGTTAGAGACTTGGGCGGAGAGGTGGCAGATGGAGTTTCCTCCAGACAAATGTGAGGTAATGCATTTTGGAAGGTCTAATACAGGTGGAAAATAAACAGTAAATGGCAGAACCCTTAAGAGCATTGATAGGCAGAGAGATCTGGATGTACAGGTTCACAGATCACTAAAAGTGGCAACGTGGGTGGAGAAGGTAGTCAAGAAGGCACGCGGCATACTTGCCCTCATTGGTCAGGGCATTGAGTATAAAAATTGGCAAATCATGTTGCAGCTGTAAAGAACCTTAGTTAGGCCACACTCAGAATATAGTGTTCAATTATGATCGCCACACTACAAGGATGTGAAGACTTTGGAGAGGGCACAGAAGAGGTTTACCAGGATGGTATGGAGAGCATTATCTATTTGGAGAGCTTAGATAAACTCGGTCTGTTCTGACTGGAACAATGGAGGTTGAGTGATGACCTGAAAGAAAATTATGATGGGCATGGACAGAGTGGATAGTCAAAAGCTTTTTCACAGGATGGAAGAGTGAATTACTCTGGGACATCGGTTTAAGGTGCGAGGGGCAAAGTTTAGAGGAGATGTGAAAGGGAAGTTTTTTTACACAGAGGGTGGTGGGTGCCAGGAACTCGCTGCCGGAGGAGGTGTTGAAAGCAGGTACGATAGTGATGTTTTTGGGCCGTCTTGACAAATACATGAATAGTATGGGAATAGAGGGATATGGAGCCCGGAAGTGTAGAAGGTTTTAGAAGGGCAGCATGGTCGGCGCAGGCTTGGAGGGCCCAAGGTCCTGTTCCTGTGCTGTAAATTTTCCCTGTAAGAAGTCTTACAACACCAGGTTAAAGTCCCAACAGGTTGGTTTCAAGTCACTTGCTTTCGGAGCACTGCTCCTTCCTCAAGTGAATGAAGTGTGTTTGTATGTGTGTGTTTGTATCTTTGAGTGCATGTGTGTTTGTATGTGTTTCAACACCATGATCCCAGCCAAGCGCATTTCAAAGCTCCAAAACCTAGGACTTGGCTCTCCACTCTGCAACTGGATCCTCGATTTTCTGACCAACAGACCACAATCAGTAAGAATTAACAACAACACCTCCTCCACAATAGTCCTCACTACCGGGGCACCGCAAGGCTGCGTATTTAGCCCCCATACTCTATTTCAGATCCAGAGCCTGAAAAGATTTAATCATTTGGACCCGTTCTACCTCGTAAGGGGCGAGCCGCGCAGTTTCAGCAGCCTGGATACAGGAGTAGCGCATGGTGGCATGTTCATGAAGCACACAGGTCTCAATGGCCGTGGAGAGAGTGAGCTGCTTTACTTTTAGTAGCTTCTGGCGCAGGGGCTCAGATTGAACACCAAAAACAATCTGGTCATGGAGGATGGAGTCGGAGGTGGACCCGTAGTTGCAAGACTGCGCAAGGACGTGGAGCTGGGTGATAAAGGACTGGAAATGTTAGTCCTTACACTGAATTCGCTGCTGAAACATGTATCTCTAGAGGCTCTCGTTGACCTCGACCGCACATTGGCTGTCGAACTTCAGAATTATGGTCTTGAACTTCGATTTGTCCTCCCCCCTCAGCAAAGGTGAGCGAGTTGTAGATGTGCAGAGCGTTGTCACCGGCTGTGAAGAGGAAGAGAGCAATCTTCCGTGCGTCCGCGGCAGCTTCCAGATCCCTGGCTTAGAGGTACAGCTGGAAGCTCTGTTTGAAAAGTTTCTAGTTCGAGCCCAGATTCCCTGCAATGCGCAGAGGCGGCGGCGGGCGAATGGAGTCTATTCTGTAGGATGGCGCAAGACTAGTGGAAGGCAGATCACTGAAAGGTAGTTCTCAGCTGTGCGAGCATCCCACAACTTCTGGTACCATGAAGTGTTAGCTAGTGTAGACTTGAGAGATGAACGGACAGTTCCAACACTGATGAAGGTTCAACTCAATTTTATTAGCTACTTCTAACTAACTAACACACGATGACTGTGGGTCTAAATGATGCTAACTTAAACTGGAGACCTAAGCCTTGTCCGAAACAGTTGATTCAGTACGTGTTGTAAGGCTGCTGGGCTGGATGAGTTCTTGTTACACTCAGAGGCAGCACCCAGAATGATCGGGACCCATGGTGCCCTCTGCCTTTATAGTGTGTGTATTCTAACTGGTGATTGGCTGCGGTGTTTGTACATGTTGATTAATCATTGTGTGTGTCCATCAGTGTGTGTCTGCACCATGATTTACTGGTGTGTATTATGACACTACACACACGACTGCATGGCAAAATTTTGTTCCAACTCCATCTACAAGTTTGCTGACGATACGATAGTGCGCTGGATCGCGAATAATGAAGAGTCAGAATACGAATGGAATTGAGATTCTAGTGGAATAGTGCAGCGACAACAATCTCTCTCTCAATGCCAGCAAAACTAAAGAGCTGGTCATTGACTTCAGAAAGCAAAGTACTGTACACACCCCTGTCAGCATCAAAGGGGCCGAGGTGGAGATGGTTAGCAGTTTCAAATTCCTAGGGGTGCACATCTCCAAAAATCTGTCCTGGTCCACCCACGTCGACGCTACCACCAAGAAAGCACAACAGCGCCTCTACTACCTCAGGAAACTAAGGAAATTCGGCATGTCCACATGAACCCTTACCAACTTTTACAGATGCACCATAGAAAGCATCCTATTTGGCTGCATCACAGCCTGGAATAGCAACTGCTCGGCCCAGGACCGCAAGAAACTTCAGAGAGTCGTGAACACCGCCCAGCTCATCACCTGCCTCTCTTTGCACGAGTGTGTTTTTGTGTGTGAGTGCGTGTGTGTCAGAGACGCATGGCTGGTGATGAACAAAGTGACATTTTCTGAGGAAACAATTTGACACTGCTTTAATTTTTGTAATTAATCTTTGTTTATTGAATTACCACACACACATTGTCAGATTACAGTTAGTCAGAATGGTGACCTACCCAGCTGGTGAGCAGATAGTTGAGGAACCTCAGTGGAACCTCACAGTCTCCTCTCAGCGAATTTTTAAAAATCAGAACACCATCTATTTCAGAAAAGATTGCGACGGCACATGCGGGCTCGGTCCGTTTCTCTAACCCTCCTGAGTTGTGAATAATCTTTACTTCACTCCACCTGGTCTCTAATATTCACGCAGCTTGGAGATCTGGGCCATGAGCGGCCGGAGAAATGCCATGGTTTGGACAGGAGAGAAGAGGAAAATGACCAACCAGACTGGTAATAGTGGAGGAGGGACTTTGGTTAATGTGGTGAGAGCAGAGAAGCTGGGATTGTCCTCCAGGCACCGAATGTGAAGGGAAGATGTAAGAGAGGTATTCAAAATCAGAAAGAGTGTTGATAGAGTGAATAAGGAGGGACTGTTTCCAGTGACAACAGGGTCTGTAACACGAGGAAACAGATTTAAGCTGACCAGATGCGACATGAGGAAACTTGGCTCCACGCGGTGAGTTGCTGTGATCTGGAATGTGCTGCCTGTCAAGGCAATGGCAATGAATTCACTCGCTAAATTCCAAACTGAAATGGATTGGATATTTGAAGGTGCAACTTCCGCAAATCTACTGGATTTGGGAAAAAATAGATTCCTTTTCACCACAGCTGGCCAGATGGGTGAAATTCCCCCTTCCTCCTCTGGAGCATTCTGTGATCACAGTTTCTGATGACATTGTGCAGATCCACTACTCTTCCAGGAAGTCACTTGGAGGCTCAGTTTGACAGATGGAAATGTAGCAGGGAGGTGACTGGAAGCCATTGCAGATAGCACAGAACAATCCTGAGCAGCAAAGAAATACTTGCAGCTACTGCCATCTCCTTGACCAGCCATAAAATGGACAGTTATCTTCAGAACATCAGAAGGTAGTGTGAGAAAGTGCAGAAGGATTAGCCATGATCCTGCTCAATTGAGGGCCATATGGGCTCCTAGTTCTTAATGTATTCGTTCCCCGCTGCCCCAATTGACATTTCCAATGCAGAAGAACATTTTAACTGAAGGGGAAGATTTTCAATATATATGACAGTTACCGAAGACCAGTTATTTGCCCTATCCACCACAAATGACCACGTTGATTCCAGCGATCGCCACACTTTCCACATTGATGTCTGGAGGGCGAGAGAGTCATTAAACATCCAGCAGAAGGTTTCAATGGCGACTCACAGACAGCATCTGCAAATCATATTCCTTGGTCACACAATTGGATCGAGACAAATGATCCCACGGGGTGTGAAAACAAAAGTTATTGAGGAGTTTACAATACCCTCGACACAAAGGGAAATAATGCGATTTCGTGGCATGAGAGGATTTTACCATAAATTTGTGCCAAATTTTAGCAGCGTGGTTGCTCCACTGATGGACTTGCTGAAGAAGCGCAGCAAATTTCAGTGTACAGCGGAGTTTCAACAGGCATGTGAAGGCCTGAAGTCTATGCTAAACACTGCTCCTGTGTTGGAGAATTACAAGACGCTTTGTGATCGGATTGAATGAAAGTATCTGACCTTAAAGGAAGATGCTGAAGCGTGGAGAAATGGATGGCTTACTCGGAGACCTTCTTGTCCACAGAGACGGTTAATCAAGAGGCATTCCAGCTGCAGGAAAGCAAATAACTGAAATGCACTGTACTATTATCAATGTTGCCTGTTTCGTTTTTGTTTAACAAATATATGTTATTGTCAATTGTATTAATGCAAGTGAAAAGGTGAAAAATTAAAACATCTTTGTAGTTGATGGTTTATTTTTTCTAGGGGGGAGGTGTCATGGGAGGATCCTTTAAGAAAGATTTTTGTCTTGTCACATGGCTTCAGTGATGTCATTTTGTGGGTGGAGCTGGGATGTTGCTCTGAGAGTTTTTACTTTAGTTTATCAGACTTGGCTGCTGTGGACTCAGACAGAGAAGTATTTTGGCCTGTTTCTCTATTTTCAATTTTAATGAGCTACTCAAAGAAAGAAATCCGATGCTTAAGGTTACCTGCTGTTTGGTAAAACCCGTTTTTTGGTTTATGGGATATTGTTATTGAATTGGAACAGTTAATGGGGAACATTAAGGATTATACATCGATTACTGTAGCAGTCTGGGGTCTTCATGTTTTTGGTTGATAAATAGCCTTACAGTGGGCGTTTATACAAATGTTAACTAAATTCATAGAATAAAGTGTGTTTTTTTATTAAAATTGCCTAAAAACTCTGTTGCACAACACCTGAAATACAGGCTCTTGTGCTTATCCAAGCCAAAATCATTAAACAGTTATGTGTCTGGTGAACTTCATCATGTACTTTGGTGTTTTCTAAACGCTGGCCCATAACGCAACATAAAGTTGGTATACCACAAGGAGGGCATTTGTTTCAGAGCGGTTTACCTGGCGAGGCTCCGGGCCAAGACAAGGACTTCTTTTTGAGACACCTGAAGAGGTTGAGGACTTTATCAACAAAGATGGACTGAGGTCCAATTAAATGCGAGGTGTAGTGGTGTGGATATCTTTATTTGCAGTTTCTTGTCAACGCTGCGGGCTGAAGGGGTGCTGAGTTTCACTATATATGGTTTTTGATAATCGGTCGTTGAAGTGTTTTTTCTTCCGAGTTGAAGGAATAATTACATGTTCTACAGTTGATGGATCTGAATCGTTTCCCTCCCCCAGACAGTTAATTCGCATTTTGGCCTTGATCTTGTGGTTTTTATTGTCCTGGTGGGAAGTACCTTACGAGCAACGCATAATGCAGGCAAACAGGGGTGAGGAAGGGGGGAGAGGCAGTGCAAAACCAGGACTAATAGGTTTGGCGTGCTTAGAGTTTGAGTTGGGAGAGGGGAAGGAGTGAGCTGAAACTTAGTAACTGGTTCCACATCGACTGATCTTGGAAGGGGCCTCCTACATCCACACAATTGGGAAATCTCGTATTTCTCACATGTCCATACGGTCTACTCAAGGCAATCTCTCTTTTGTTTAGTAAGTCTCTGTTCCTGGGAGTCTTTAAAGTAGAATATTTGGGGATTGTGATCTCTGACCACGCTCCAAACAGAGTGGATTGTCAGATACTTTTCCCCAGGGTAGATGGGTCAATTACTTGGGGGCACAGGTTTAGGGTGCGAGGGGCAAGGTTTAGAGGAGATGTACGAGGCAGATTTTTTACACAGAGGGCACTGGGTGCCTGCAACTCGCTGCCGGAGGAGGTGGTGGAAGCAGGAATGATAGTGACGTTTAAGGGGTATCTTGCCAAATACATGAATAGGATGGGAATAGAGGGATACGGACCCCGGAAGTGTAGAAGATTTTAGTTTAGACGGGCAGCATGGTCAGCGCAGGCTTGGAGGGCCGAAGGGCCTGTTCTGGTGCTGTACTTTTCTTTGTTCTTTGTTCTTACAGGACCATTTCACAGCTAAATATGGACAGCGACACTGGCTAAGTTACTTCCTTTGCGGTTGGAGCCATGTGTCCCAGATATTGCGGTAGGAGACTAGACGGGATTTGTGAAGGGTCTGCAGCTCTCCTCTAATATACACCGGGTCCTGAATGCTGTCCTCTTGCCTTCTTTGGCTCCCAAGCAGTATGTGATTAAAGCTATGAATTCAGAGAAAGCATTCGACAGACTGGAGTGGAAGCACATCATTGAGGGACTTGGGGGAGTTTGGATTCGGGACGTAATGTGTGTAACTACTGGACACGAATCTCGTGGCGAACGTTCACACCAAGGCAACAAGGTCGGGATACTTTCCTCTGAGCAGGGCTACAAGACAGAGATGTCCATTGTCAGCGCTCCGTTTCGATCTGCCGATAGAACCTCTGGCACTGAGGGATTCTGAGGGATGGAGGGGGATTGATCAGCTTTATGATGATAACCTGTTTCTTATGTTACGGATCCGGTCTGCTCTCTAGACGGTTTGATGAGGCTGCTGAGCCTTTTGCTTATTTTAGGGCGATAAATAAATCTGGGAAAGGTGAGTACTTCCTGGTTAGTCCCCCAGAAGGTCGGCTAATCTGGGTGCATTGCACTTCCGCCTGAGCAGAGGTAGCTTCTAGTATCTGGGCATACAGGTTTCATATAATTCACATAGGTTTCATAAGTTAAACTTTCTAAGTTTGTTTGATAAGATGAGATTTGATTTACAGAGATGGAGTAGCCTTCTGTTGTCCCTGATGGGAAGAGTTTAAAATGAACATTCTGCCGTGGTTTCTATTTGTGTTCCCAATTTTTCTTGCTAAATCACTCTTTGATGGAGTGAACAAGTTAGTGAAAACCTTTATATGGGCGGGCAGGGTGCCGAGAATTCACAGGGTGTACTTCCAGAGGGGCCAACAGTTGGGTGGCCAAACACTATGTAATTTCCTCCAATATTACTGGGCGGCCAAGGCGGAGAAGATGTTCGGGTGGGACAGAGAGTCGGACACCATGTGGGAGAGGTTGGAGGCAAGTTCATGGAGAATGTCGAGTCTTTCTGCCCAAGTAAGGACACCATTGCCACTCTGTATAACGGGGTATACCTCAAACCCAGTGTTTATCTCCACCTTGAAGATATGGAGACAGCTCAGACAACATAACAAGCCAAGCGCCATGTCACTATTGGCTCCTTTCAATGGTCACCAATTGTTTTCGCCATCGGGTTTGGATCCGACATTTAAGTCCTCGGAAGAAGTTAACGTGCTTCAGAGACCTGTTTATAGATAGACGGTTCGCCAGTTGGGAGGATTCTCGGCAATATTCCAACTATCAAGGACACACCTAGTTCAATAATTTCAATTGCACAATTTAGTCCGCAGTCACAGCTTGCCCTTTTGGGGCAATCTTACGTTAGCAAATACTGTGGGGTGGGGGGGGGGGGGGGGAGTGGATATTGAACATGTCTGAGCGCGCCATCTCACTGGAACCTTCGTGGCTTAATCAGGTGATGGTGAAATTGGAAGAGGTGCTGAGACCATCTGAGATGAGGTTGTGTGGAATGTGGCCCTCTGTTGAGTAAATTCCACCTCACCCTGCGCGGGGTTCAGCCTCATCCAACTCAAGGTGGATTGAGAGCTGAGATGTTTTTTTCCTTGCTGTTTTAGTGGGAATAAAGATAGCAATTAAGTGTATTGTTTTCACTGTGTTGAGCATGATTGTTTTTGGAGCGATTGTACATTATTTTCAAGTGTGATGTTAAGTATATTTTAAATCTGTGTCAGTAATAAAGTTTGTTTTAAGAACCACATTTCTTTGTATAATCTTTCCTGGAGTGAGCTAACCCATTCCTCCCAGTCTCACAAAATTAAAATTAAGTATTAGAGTTCCTGATCGGTGTCCGAGTTTCTATTGGGCTCTGGTCTGGCATCGTACATATCGTGGTTTTCACATCTAACTTTGCTTTCAACTCGTGCATTGTATTCAGGCCTCTGCAGTCTCAGGGGAACAGAGGTATGTTGGAGAGAGAGTGAGCCCTAACAGTCACTGTCAGGGGAGCATTTGCTGCTTATCTTTGGACCAGAGTTAGTTGGATCTCCACTCAGCTGCCAGAATGATAATTGAAACCACAGCTAAACCTTGGGCCTCTGAAAAACATATCGTTGTGATCAGATACATCACTGTCTGTTGTCATATGAGGAGCGGCTGAGGACTCTGCGTCTGTACTTGATGGAGTTTAGAAGGATCAAGCGATTATCATTGAAATTGACAGAATACTGAGAGACCTCGATAGGGTGAACGGAAGAGGATGTTCCCACTAATAGGATGGACTAAAACCCAAGGGCACAGTCTCATACTGAAGGGATGGGGAGGAATTTCTTCAGCCAGCGCGTGCTGAATATATGGAACTGTTTTCCGCTGAAGGCAGTGGTTGCAAAATCACTGTGTCTTTAAGACAGAGATAGATTGGTTCTTGAATATTAAGGGGATCCTGACTGATGGGGACAAGGCAGGACAATAGGCATGGTAAACATACTGGATTGAATTGAATGTGTTTATTGTCGCATGTACCGATGTAGAGTGGAAATTGATTTTCTGCGTGTCGCTCAACAGATGATTTAGTATATGAAAAATAAACACAACTTAATAGGGAAACCCAAGGGACACGTTGTAAATACATAGACACAGATATCGGGAGAAGCATACAGGAGTGTAATGTCAAACAGGTAAGTCCATTAGATGGTCGTTTAGCTGTCTGTAAACAGCTGGGAAGAAGCTGCTTTGAAACTATTCGTCTGAGTTTTCAGACTTTTGTATCTCAAGTCCGATGGAAGAAGTTGGAATTGAGTCAGCCCGTGGGAGGGGTGTTTGACTATGCTGCCTGCTTTCCCAAGGCAGCGGGATCTAAATAGAGTCAATGGATGGGATGTGGGTTTGTGTGATGGACTAGGCGTTGTTCACGACTTTCTGAAGTTTCTTGCGGTCCTGGGCCGAGCAGTTGTCATACCAGGCTGTGATGCAGCCAGATAGGATGCTTTTTATGGTGCATCGATAAAAGTTGGTAAGAGTCAATGTGGACAAGCCGAATTTCCTTAGGTTCCTGAGGAAGTATCGGCGCTATTGTGCTTTCTTGGTTGTAGCTTCGACGTGGTTGGCTCAGGAAAGATTTTTGTGATGGACACACCGAGGAATTTGAAGCTGTTACCCACCTCCACCTCGGTGCCGTTGATGCAGACAGGCATCTATTTTCCGACACCATTTTGCCAGAGATGTGGGACATTACTATGGAGTGTTCACTCCCGGATTAGGTGCCACGTGAACAGGATGAATGACAGGATTAAAGGATGAGTAACACCAAATTTCACAGAAACACTGCTATTCCCGTTGCTGCATCATTCAATCCCCCGCCGACACTTTTTAAAATATAATCCAAAACACCTTCTGCTTCCAGACACGTGGTGAGAGGCATTCAGTGTCCATTACCGCTCCCTCTCCTATCTGTAGCAAAATAAATTAAAGTGGGTCAAGTTATGACTTTGCAGCTTCACGTTCACGATCACGGAAGCGTGAACATTATTTTACCTCCAGCATCAAGACTAAGAATATGTTATTTCCGAAGTCACGAAAATGTATTTTATTTTTTGCTTGATGCATCATAGGAATAGATACATGTATGGCTGGCACAGCGGCACGGCCGTTAGCATTACGACCTAACACACACGGAAACAAACCCTGTCTGATATTCCTCTCTCTCACACACACACACAAACCCTGTCTTATATTCCACTCTCTCTCACACACAAACCCTGTCTGATATTACCCTCTCTCACACACACACAATCCCTGTGAGATATTCCCCTCTCTCTCACATACACAAACCATGTCTGATAGTCCCCTCTCTCTCACACACGAACCTATCTGATTGTCCTCTCTCTCTCACACACTAAACCCTGTCTGATATTCCCCACTCTCTCACACACACAAACCCGGTCTGATATTCCCCTCTCTCACACACAAACCCTGTCTGACATTCCCTCTCTCACACACACAAACCCTGCCTGATATTTCCCTCTCTCACACACAAACCTGTCTGATATTCCCCACTCTCTCACACACTAAACCCTGTCTGATATTCCCATCTCTCACACACACACAAACCCTGTCAGATATTCCCCTCTCTCTCACACACGCAAACCATGTCTAATATTCCCCTCTCTCTCACACACAAACCTATCTGATAGTCCTCTCTCTCTCTCACACACTAAACCCTGTCTGATATTCCCCACTCTCTCACACACACAAACCACGTCTGATATTCCTCTCTCACACACACACCCTGTCTGATATTCCCCTCTCTTTCACACACAAACCATGTCTGAAAGTGCTCTCCCACACACACACACAAACCCTGCCCGATATTCCCCCCTCTCACACACACAAACCCTGTGTGATATTCCACTCTCTCTCACACTCACAAACACTGCCTGATATTCCCCTCTCTCTAACACACACAAACCCTGTCTGATATTCCTCTCTCACACACACAAACCCTGTCTTATATTCCCCTCTCTCTCACACACAAACCCTGTCTGATATACCACTCTCTCTCACACACAAACCCTGTCTGATATTCCCCTCTCTCACACACACACAAACCCTGTCATATCTTCCCCTCTCAAACACACACACATCCTGTCTGATATTCCCCGCTCTCTGTCACACAAAACATTTGATATTCCCCTCTCTCTCTCACACAAACCTAGTGTGATATTCCCCTCTCTCACACACAGAAACCCTGTCTGATATTCCTCTCACACACAAACCCTGTCTGATATTCCTCTCTCTCACACACAAACATTGTATGATATACCCCTCTCTCACACAAACAAACCCTGTCTGATATTCCTCTCTATCACACAAACCCCTCTGATATTCCTCTCTCTCTCACGCACAAACCATGTATGATATTCCCCTCTCTCAAACACACAGGCCCTGTCTGATGTTCCCCTCTCTCTCTCACACACAAAGCCTGTTTGATATTCCCCTCTCCCACACACACAAAGCCTGTCTGATATTCATCTCTCTCACACACAAATGAACCGGTGCCTCCGAGCGGGGAGGAGGTTATGAGGTGATTTTTGGATGGGCTGGATCTCCCGAGAGTGCAGCAGGAGAATATCTGTTGGAGGTGTTGGGTTGATTTAGTTTCGGGAGGGGTTTGTGGATTGGGTCCGGCTGTTGTATAAGACACCAAAGGCTAGTGTGGGGATGAATAGGATTAGTTGGGAGTGCATTGGGCTACACCGGGGGATGAGGCACTGCTGCTTTCTGTTCTGGCTATACAGCAGTTGGCAATGGTGGACAGGGCATCGGGTGGGTGAAGGGGGATTGAGCGGGAAGGGAGCAAAATACAAGGTCTCTTTGTGTGCAGATGACCTCCTGTTGCATAATCATAGAATTTACAGTGCAGAAGGAGGCCGTTCGGCCCATCGACTCTGTTCCGGTCTTTGCAAAGGCCACCCTAATTACCCCCGTACCTCCACCCTATCCTCGGAAGCCAGAAACCCATCCTCACCTTTTTGCAGACAAAGAGCAATTTATCCTGTACAATCCATCTAACCTGCACATCTTTGGACTGTGGGAGGAAACCGGAGCACACGGAGGAAACCCACGCAGACACGGGGAGAACGTGCAGACTCCGCACAGACAGTGACCCAGCGGTGAATAGAACCTGGGACCCTGGAGCTGTGAAGGAACAGTGCTATTGTGCACATATCTGACACGGTGGGGCGTTTTGAAAGAATTCTGGGAATCTTTGGGGACTTTGACCGTTTCCAGGGGATATAAATTGAAAATGGGGAAAAGTGACGTATTCCGGAAAAATGCCGGGTTGGGGAGATGAGGCTGGGGGAGTTGCTGTTCCGAGTGCTGAGGGTGAGTTTCCGCTATTTCGGGTTACAGGTGGTGGTGAATTCGGCCCAGCTGCATAAGGTAAACTTGGCGCAATTGGTCGAGGGATGGAGGCGGACTTCAAGAGTGCAATGTGTTGCCCTCGACTTTGGCAGGGTGAATACAGACGGTGAAAATGACGGTGCTGCCCAAGTCTGTGTTCACCCATCACATCCTCCCCATTTTGTTCCTAGACTGGTGAATGGTATGAGTTCAAGGTTGGTGTGGGGAGGAAAGGTCCCAGGGGGAGACCAGTTTGAGGGCACTGTTGAGGTTGGTGTGGGCAGGAAAGGTCCCAGTGGAGACCAGTTTGAGGGCACTGTTGAGGTTGGAGTGGGCAGGGAAGGTCTCAGGGGGAGACCAGTTTGAGGACACAGTTGAGGTTGGTGTGGGCAGGAAAGTTCCCAGGGGATGACCAGTTTGAGGGCACCGTTGCCGGCACCCTGTCATTCCTGTCGCTCAGACACTCCATGATTTCGGAGTGGTATCGGCGTTGTGGGTTTGGAACCAGTGTAGTCAACTGGAAGACATGACTCTGTGGGCGACAGCGGGGCTGGACACGAGGTTCCGGAGGTGGTGGCAGGTGGGGACAGAGAATTTCAGGGATTTGTTTATGGGAGGAAGGTTTGCCGGTCTGGAGGAGTTATCTCACTTGCCGAAGGGAACCAAGTTCAGGTACCTGCAGGTGAGGGACTTTCTTGTAATAGGGGTTCCGTCCTTTCTGCAGCTGTTACTTCCGGTGGTGCAAGGCAAGACGTTGTCCGGGGATGACACTGGGGAGGGGTGATGCTGGATATATGTGGAGAGCTGATGGATAGCGAGGAGGTCAGACACGAGTGGGAGGAAGAGATGGGATGGAGTTAGGGGCTGGAGTGTGGAAGGTATCCGTGTAGGTGAATGCTTCGTCGTTGAGTGCGAGGTTCAGCATCATCACATTTAAGTTGGTCGGCAGCTCACATGACGGTCTAGAGGATGAGCCGGTTCTTTCGGGGGAGGAGGATGGATGCGGGCGGTGTGTTGAGGGGAGAGGACTGGTGAATCTTTTGCATATGTTTTGGGCGTATTCGAGGTTGAGGGGGTTTTGGATAGGATTATCGGATGTAAGGTCCGACATTCTGAGCATCGGGGTGGCCCCGAGCCCGGAGCTGACGGTAATCGGAGTGTCAGAAGATGCGGCATTTCAGATGGGGAGAGAGGCCGGTGTCTAGGCCTGTGCCTCCCCGATAGGCCGGAGACAGATTTTGGGGACTAGGAGCCGCCAAAGGCGAGGGTTTGGGTAATGGAGCTGGCAGAATATTTGCACCTGGAAAGAGTTCAGTTCACCACACGTGTCGTGGAAGAGGAGTTGACCCTGAGGCTGTTTAATCAATGGCAGTTTATTCACTTCTTTAAAGTGAATGGATGTGTCAGCGGAAGCGGTGGAGGGGGGCAGAAGGGAGAATGGGTGTTTTGTTTTGTTTCGGGGGGAAAGCAAAATAATGAGGTGGGTTTGGTGTGACGGAGGAGTGAGGTTTGGAGTGTGGTGGTGGGAGAGGGGGTAGACGGTGAGAGTGAGTTGTTAGTTTGCTGAACTATTGCCCAGGTTTGGCTTTTGTCTTTTTGTAAAAATGAAAAACGCCTTCAACAATAATATTTTTTGTATTACAAGTTGGGTGTGGGAATTCCAGTAAATATTTCTGCTCTGTCGATACACTGAATTGGAGGCAAAGAAGCGAAGTGAAGATTCAAAGATTGACTGGGTGCAGGCAGCAGAGCCAAAGAAATTGAACTCACTGTTCCATTTTCACGCTCAGTGTCAAAGGGGAAATTGACACAAATGCAATCATCAATGTATCGAATATAAAGGCGGTCATTCAGATAAAATGTTGCCGATGGGAAGGGAGGCCAGAACTATGGGTCATATTTTGAGGGTGAGGGGTAAACATTTTATGTCTGAGCTAACGAGCGTTGTCTTCACCCAGGGACTGGTGAATCTGTGGAACCTCACTACCACAGAAAATAGTTGAGGCCAAGACGTTATGTAATTCCAAGAAGGAATTAGGAATGGCTCTTGGAGCTTAAGGGATCATGTTGTATGGAGGGAAGGCAGGATTAGGATATTGAACTTGATGATCAGCCATGATCAGAATGAATGGCGGAGCAGGGTCGAAGGGTCGAATGGCCTTACGCTTTTTCTATTTTCTATGGATGGTTCTATGTATAAAGAGGTGGAATCTGGAACCTATGTTGCCCTCAGCCGAGGAGAGATTGAGCCAGATTGAGAATTTTGGCTAATTCTGGACACGATATTGAGGGACGATTCGAGAGTTTTTGAATCAGTATCGAAATTGATTCAGAGAAATTTGCCTGGCAGCTGACCTTCTGTCGCGTGGAGGGATTAACGAAACTGAGCTGATCTTGCAGTTAGCCCCCGCTGTACAGACATTCCAAATAGTCAACTGCAGATTTATAAACATTCTGTGAGATTTTCATTCAATTAAATATTGAATCGAATTGCCCCAGCGAAATAGAACAGTCACATTCCAGAGTACAGCGTATCTGAAAGAACACTCTGACATTAATGATTAAATTTCCGAATGGACAGTCAGAGTGAATGTCATCTCTGAAGCGATATGAGATCAAGGAAGATTTCTACCGCTGTTTAACACGGCTTCCAATTATAATTTATGATTTAATGTAATCATACTTGTTTATGAGGTAAGATGTTGTTTAATTAAGTCTCAGAGCCTCGCCTATTCACAACTGGGAATTAACGCAGGTATCGTAATTTGCTTGTCTAAAGTTTAAGAAAAACAACAATTTTAATAATAGTTAAATGTCACAAACACGAGGGATAATCTGGAATGTATAAAGTTAGTGTTTTGGGAAAGTATCACCTCACATCTTCCTTCAGAGACATTGTCTGCTGGATCAAGGAACGGATTCACCACACAGAAAATGCATCGACCAATTCAATGGGTCACGAAAATATACTACATGATCCTCGCCATAGTTGGTGTTCCTGGTAAGTGTCGAAAGTCCATTATCCTGAGTAAATCTATGCATCAGGTTGCTTCTGGTATTTTGCGGTGAATGATCATGTTACGTTCAATCAGATTATTATTTATTTTATTCATTTACAGGATGTGGCTGTCGCTGGTTAGACCAGCACTTTTTGCCCATCCCTGGTTTCCCTTCTGAAGGTGGTTGTCAGTTGCCTTCTTGGACCGCTGTAGTCCGTGAGATAGGTGTCTGTGCACTCACAGTGCTGTTAGAGAGGGAGTTCCAGGACGTCTCCTCAGCGACAGTGAAGGAACGGCGATATATTTCCAAGCCAGGATGGTGAGTGACTTGGAGGGGAACCTCCAGGTGGTGGGGTTCCCATGAATCTGCTGCTCTTGTCCTTCTAGATGATAGTGGTTGTGGGTTTGGAAGGTGCTGTCAAAGGAGCCTTAGTGACTTACTGCAGTGAATCTTGTAGATGGTACACACGGCTGCCATTGTTCGTCGGCGGTGTAGGGTTTGTATATTTGTGGAATGGGGAGCAATCAAGCGGGGCTGCTTTGCCATGGATGGTGTTGAGCGTCTTCAGCGTTGTTGGAGCTGCACTCATCCAGGCAAGTGGAAATACGTCCATCACACTCCTGACTTGTGCCATGGTGGACAAACTTTGCGGGGCCAGGAGGTGAGTTGCTGGCCGTAGGATTCTTAGTGTTTGACCTGCTCTGGTAGCCACAGTATTAATATGGTTGATCCAGTCAATTTCTGATCAATGGTAACCCACAGGATGTTTATTGTGCCGGAATGAGCGATAGTAATGTCATTGAATGTCAGGAGGTGGTGTTTAGATCCTCTCCTGTAGGAAGTGGCCATTGCCTGGCACTTGTGTGGCACGAATGATCCTTGTCACTTGTCAGCCCAAGCCTGGATATTGTCCATGTCTTGCTGCATTTGGATATGAAGTGCTTCATTATCTGAGCAGTCTAGAATTGTGATGAACATTGTGAAGTCATCTGTAAACATTTCCACTTCTAACCTTACGATGGAAGTGAGGTCATTGATGAAGCAGTTGAAGATTGTTGGGCCGAGGACATTACACTGAGGAACTCCTGCAGTGATGTCCTGGAGCAGAGAGGATTAAACTACGACCACCATAACCTTTTCCTCTATGCCAAGTATGACAACAACCAGCGGAGTGTTTTCCCCCTGATACTCATTCACTCCTGTTTCGCTAGGGCTCTTTGATGTCATACTCGGTTAAATGCTGCTTCATTTCAACGACAGTCTCTATCACCTCTGGCATTCAGCTCTTTTGTCAATCTTTGAACCAAGGCTGTAATGAGGTCAGGAGCTGAGTGACCCTGGCAGAACTCAAACTGAGCGTCCGCGAGCAGGTTATTGCTGAGTAAGTGCCGCTTGATAACACTGTTAATGTCTCCTTCCAGCAATGTGTTGATGATGCAAAATTTTGAAGAGCGGTAATTGGCTGTGTTCGATTTGCCTGTTTCTTGGCACAGACACCTGAGCAATATATCACCTTGCCAAATAGATGCCAGAATTCCAGCTTTACTGAAACAGTTTGGCTAGGGGCTCGGCAATTCCTGGAGCACAAGTCTTCAGCACTATTGAGGGGATATTGTCAGGGCCCAGAGCCTTTGCAGTATCCAGTCCCTTCAGCCTTATCTTGATATCACGTGGTGTGAATAGTATTGCCTGAAGACGGACATCAGTGATGCTGAGGACCACTGGAGAAGACCGAGAGGAATTGTCCACTTCGTACTTCTGCCTGAAGATTGTTACAAATGCCTCAACCATGTCATTTGTATACGTGCTCGGGTCTCCTACATCATTGAGCATGCACATATTTGTGGAGCCTCTCCCTCCATGGCTGGATGTGGCCGCACTACAGAGCTTAGATCCAGTGGGTTTATTGGGGAGGCAATGACCTCTCTCTATTCCTTACTGCTTATATTGTTTGGCACACCATTGGTCCCGTCTTGTAGCTCCACCAGGTTGACATCTCATTGTTCGGAATGTCTAATGTTGCTCCTGGCATGCTCTCCGGCATTCTTCATTGAACCAGGGCTGGTCCCCTGACCTGCTGGTAAAGGTAGCGTGCGCGATATGCCTGGCCATCTGTTTGAAAATTGTGGTTGAATACAATTCTGCTGATGTTTCACAGCCCCTCATGGATGCACTGTCTTGGAGTTGCATAGTGTGTTTGAAGTATATCCCATTTTGGTGTTAATGCCACAGATCATGATGCAGGGTATTCTCAATGCGAAGAATGGACTTTGTCTCCACAAGTACTGTGTGGTAGTAATTTCTACCAATACTGTCGTGGACAGATATATCTGCAGCATGCAGATTGGTGAGGATGGGGACAAGTATGTTTTCCCTCTTGTTGGACCCCCCACTACCTGCTGCAGTCCCAGTCCACAGCTATGTTTTTAGGACTCGGCCAGCTCGGTCTGTGGTGCTACTATCGAGCAATTATGACAATGAAGTCCCCCACTCAGAGCATATCCTGTTTCTTTACCACCCTCAGTGCTTCCTCCAAGTGGTGTTCAACATGAAGCTGTACTGATTCATCAGCCGGTGGTGACTGGAATGTGGTAATCAGCAGGAGGTATCTTTGCCCATCTTTAATCTGAAGCCAGGAAACTTCATGGGTTAGAGAGTCGATGTTGAAGAACCCCAGGGAAACTCCCTCCCCACTGTATAACACTGTGCTGCCACCACCCCTGGGTCAGTCCTGCTGATGAGACAGGACATATCCAGGAATAGTAGTAGTGATGCCTGGAACATTGTCAGAAAGGTATCAGGTATAAAGTACATTTTCATACACTCGTCCGGACAGGAAAGTGTATTCATTACATTTCCTGCATTATCTCTGCAATTATATACCGTATACACACTTTCAAGCTCGAAGACTCTCTGTGTGATAAAGTTGTTCCATTTAGCACAATGTGGTATCCTGTTGAATCAAACATTAAACCAGGAAACTTGGTCTTACCAAGGTTACCCGTTAACATAAATTATACCGAGTGTATGTGACGAACTGAAGTGGAAGACCTGACCCCATTGACCATGTTTGGTATTTGTCAATATAAAATTGCCCCGAGTGTGTGTAATTAACTGGAGTCAACACCCGGCTGCAGTGAGATGCATTTCCTGGACATTCTGTCATTGTACAATTGTATTCAGTGTGGGGAATCATCTAACTCTTATTCCAAGTAGAGTTAATGTCAGAACTTTACGGTGCTGATTAATCTCCATCCCCAAGGATTGTCCTGAGAATGAGTTGATTTTGAATGTTTGGTTGCGGGGGTAACTGGAAATCTGCTTTTTGGATGGTAGCTGAGGTAATGGTTGAGATTGAGTAACCTCCGAGCCGATCCTAACACACAAGTTATTGATGTTAAATTCCATGCTGGCTGTGCTCAGAAACGGAGAATTACTGTCAGAAATTTCTACTCTATTCTCCCTTCTTCATCCTTCAGTTAACGGAGTGGCAATCGTGATCCTGTCCCGTGGAAACAATGGACTCTCCATCTGCACCACTCGATACCTGGTGGCAATGTCAACGGCGGATCTCCTGGTCATTATTACTGAGGTTATCACCAGGCGAATCAATAATTATTATTTCGAAATACATTTCCTGGACATCACTCCTGTGTGTAGTGTTCGATATGTTCTTATCCGTGCAGCCTTAGATTGTTCTGTCTGGTTCGCCGTCGCTTTCACTTTTGATCGATTTGTTGCCATTTGTTGGCAGAAGCTGAAATATAAATATTGCACCAAGAAAACTGCGGCCGTGGTTCTAGCAACAGCCGGTATTTTGCTCTGTTTAAAGAACATTCCCATGTACTTCAGAATTAAACCTAGCAAGATCATCGACAATATACCTATGTACTGTTCTAATACGCCAAGCTATTTTACTGACCCGAGATGGATTGGATTCAGAATGTTTGAAAAGGCTCTAACCCCATTGATACCATTCGGGTTAATTCTGTTGCTTAACGTTCTGACAGTCAGACACATTTTAGTGACTAGTCGAGTACGTAAGGGACTGAGGGGCCAGAGCAAGGGAGAGAATCACAGTGACCCAGAGATGGAGAGCAGAAGGAAGTCTATTGTTTTACTGTTCAGCATATCCGGCAGCGTCATACTTCTGTGGTTGGTGTACCTTTTATATTTCTTTGGTGCTGCAGATGGGTTAGATGATGATTCTTTTTATAACTTTGAAGAAATTGCATATATGCTGAGGGATTTAAATTGCTGCACAAACACATTTATTTATGTGGTGACTCAGTCCCAATTCAGAGACCAGTTAAAGAGCGCGGTGAAATATCCAGTTACATCAATTATTAATTTGATTAATAAACGATAACACTGAAAGCAGCTCAATGATCCAATCTACAGAGCAGGAGGGGGCCACCGGAGGAAGGAAAAGAAAGGGCCTGGAGGATTCAAAACCTCAATGAGCCATCAACACAGGCAAGTCATCTGATCGTCCATCCATCCATCCCTGCAGGAGGGATTATCCATTCACAAACTATCGACATACACTGCTCACAAACACACAGTAACAATGCACACACACTAACTATAATTATACACACTTACTAACACATATACCATAATACACACTAACAAACCCATTGAATCCTAAAACCTGCTTCAAAGTGAAACATAGCAGTTAGTGAGGCATCATGGGGTGCAAGGCTAACGGACATGACCATTTGTGAAACCTTGTTAGTTCCCAGGCACATACATGGGAATGGCTTATTCAGCGGGACATCCCTTATCAGCATCTGTCTCAGAGGAATGTTGCTGGACGCACAGAACCACAGAACCCAAGGACAGTCGATAAGGGGGGCTCCGCCTGTTGTTGATCAGATCACTCAGCTCCATGCTGCCTGGCAACCAACAATTGTTATTGAATTGTATAAAGCCGACATGGGCTGTGTAGCTGTTTCCATAACTGTAGAAAATGTTCATGATTTCATATGTCCAGCGGACAGACGCTTGGTTTTCCCAGCTCACTTTTACCCGACAGCGTCATAAACCATTTGATGTTGAAGCATCCCCGATTGTAGAAGGATCCTTCTGCATTCATTCCTGCGAACAGCACCACCATCCTGCTCAATGGGATAGATTCAGAACACATCCACCATCTCAGGACTGGGCATCCGTGAGGTACTTTGGTAGCAGCAGTACTGTACTGAGCCACAATCTAACCTCATGGCCTGGCCGAGACTCAACTCTATAATTACCACCAAGTGAGGGGATCAGACCTGATTCAATGAAGAGTACAAGAGGGAATGCACAGTGCAGCTCCAGATATACAAAGAAAATATGTGTCAACATAAAGCTACGACAGAGAATTTGCATGTGAAACAGCATAAGCAGCAAGTGAGACACAGAGATAAGCAATCCCACAACGAACGGATCAGATATAAGCTCTGCATCCCTGCCCCATCCAGCCGTGAATGGTGGTGGACAAGTAAACAACTCACTGGCGGAGGAAGCACCACAAATATCTACATCCTCAGTGATGGATGATCCCAGCACATCTTTGCAAAAGAGGAGGTTGAAGCATTCGCATGAATTTTCAGACGGGTGCTGTGGATGATCCATCTCCGTCTCCTCCAGAGATCCTCAGCATCATGGATGCCAATCTTCAGACTATTTGATGCACCTCACCTGAAATTAAGTAACAGCTGAAGGCACTTGATACCGCAAATACCATGTATCCTGACAATATCACAGAAATGTACGCAAGACTTGGCTCCAGAACTTGCCCAGCCCCTAGCCAAGCTGTTCCAGTTCAACTACAACACTGACATCTACCTGGAAATGTGGGACACTTCCTCGGTGTGTCCTGTACATGAAACAGGACTAATCCAAACCAGCCGATTGCAGCCTCGGTTAAAACACGGACAAAAGAGCTGAACGCCAGAGGTGAGGTGAGTGCATCTGCCCTTGACACCAAGTCAGCATTTAATCGAGAATAGTCTCAAGGAGACCCAGCTAAACTGGGGTCAATGGGATTCAGAGGGAAACCTCTACACTGCTCGAGTCATACCGAGCAGAAAGTAAGATGGTTCTTGTTGTTGGAGGTCGTCATCTCTGTCCCAGGACTTTACTACAGGAGCTCCTCAGGGTCATGATCTCGGCCGAACCATCTTTAACTTCTTCATCAATGACCTTCCTTCCAATATAATGTCAGCAGTGGCGATATTTACTGATGACTGCATAATGTCCAGCACCATTCGCGACTTGTCAGACACTGAAGCAGTCCACGTGCAAATGCAGCAAGTCCTGGACAATACCCAGATTTGGGCTGACAAGTTGCAAATAACATTCGTGCCACACAAGTGCCAGGCAATGAGCATCTTCAATAAGAGAGAATCCAAACATCGCCCCTTGGCATTCGATGGCATTACCATCACTAAATCCGGGCGGTTATAAGAAACCAAACTGGACTAACCATATAAATGCTGCGGCTCCAAGATCAAGTCAAAGGCTGCAAATCCTGCGGCTTTGAACTCACCTCTTCCAATTCTCTTTGGTAATCTCCAAAGGAATGAAAATGAATAATTACGGGTCGGGGTTGCAGATTGTCCCGAGGCCTCAAAGAAAGGATATGATGTTCCCTTTCTAACTAAACACGTCCAGATTTAGTATTGTGATGAATATAGGGATGTTGTATGTATTACGGGTACTTGGTGCAGTAAGCATTAAAGGTCTGGGTTAGTGGGTGTGTGAATGCTGCAGTCTTGTTTAAAAATAATCCTGGTTTGAAAGGTGGGGGAGACAAAAAAAATGTAAAAGTTTAAACCAATAGAATTTAGTTTGGAGTAATGAGACTCGCTGTCGAGTTCATTGCATTTCAGCTTGGAACGTTTATGTCCCTGCTGGCTGGAGCTAAGGCATCAGGCATTTTGGGAAAACAGTTCAGCTCTGATCTTTAGTTTTAATGCACTTCATGCCAAACATGTGTAAAACAGCAACATATACAATACACACTCCATCAAATCACAGTCCACAGTATGGACAATTTCCCCCTTTTTAAGTGCTAACCTCCCGTCCCGCTTCCAGCCCTACACCTACCAACCCCCCCCCCCCCCCCCCCCCCCCCCACAACAAACAGTTCCACATACACAGTCATTAAGCCCTCCTCCGACCCCCTCAACCTAAACCTAATCTTCTCCAACCGAAGAAAGTCAGACAAGGTGCCCTTCCCCTCCAGACGCTCTGGTGATTTCGACGCCCCAAACATTGCTACCATAGGGTCCGGCCTAATCTCACCCCCACAATCTTAAATAGTGTCCAAACCTCCACGTCCCAGTGTCTCTCTAACGTCCAGCAATCCCAGAACATGTGGGTATGATGTGCACAACCTGCCCCTCTTTTCTGTCAATCATCAGTCACCGCCTTCATGAACCGACTCATCCTCCTCTGAGTCATATGTATGCTTTGCACGACCTTAAACTGAATCAAGCTCATCCTCATGCAGGAGGAGGTAGAATTCACCCTCCACATTGTCTGCACCACAGTCCCCAGACAATTTCCGCCCAACTCCTCCTCCCATTTGTTCTTGATCGTCACCTCTTGCGCTCCCCCCCCCCACTCCCCCAACCACTGTATATATGCCAAACCCTACCCTCTCCCAACTCGTCTGGGAGCAGCAGTTGCTCCAACAAGCAGTAGTCCGGCAATCTGGGAAACACCCTCCACTATATTCGCACACAGTCCCACACCTGTATATGTCTAAATGGACTCTCCCTCGGTAACTTAAACCTCTCCCACAACTTATCCAGACCTGCAAACTTCTCTTCTGAGCATATGTCCCTCCTCCTCGCCAGACCTGCATCCCTCCATTTCCCGTACATTCCATCTATTTCGCCCATGTCTCCCACACACTGCTGTCAACACCGACATGCACTTCAAATGAAACTGTTTCCTCGACTGACTCCACAACCAGACCGTCAACAGGAGCACCGGGCACCCCGTATACGTCCCCGGAGATAACGGCAGCAGAGCTGACACCGTAATCGTCAGACTGTATCCCAATCAGGAATCCTCCTCCATCTTGAACCACTCCACCTCGTTCCCCATTGCCTCACATTCTCCACATGCGTTTGGTAATGCCAACCCCCCTTTGTACCTCTGCCTCTGTAACAGGGCCATCTCTACACGTGAACTCCGGGATTACTGTCTCCGACTTCCGGAAGACAGATCAAGAGAGTCTGGAAAACAAACGGGAACCTTGGCAGCACATTTATCTTTACCATCTGCACCCTCCCTGCCAGAGTCAGGTGCAGCATATCCCATCTCTTAAAATCTGCCCTCATCTCCTCCAATGTTGTCAAATTCCACCTGTGCATTGTTGTCCATTCCATCGTCACCTGAATCCCCAAATCCCTAAACCTGTCCCTTGCTGCCTTGGACGGCAACATCTCCCAGTTGAACCCCCTCCCCGCCATTATCACCGGAAACCCCTCACACTTCCCGACATTTAAATTATATCCAGAGAAAGCCCCAAACCACTACAATATTCTCATGGTCCTACCCATACTCTACAATGGGTCTGGCACAGACAACAACAGGTCGGCCGCGTACAACGACGCCCGATGCTCCCTGCTCCCCATCACAATGCCCTGCCACTGCGCAGACCCCCTGAGGGCATTGGCCAAGGGATCAATCACCAGCGCAAACAGCCAGCGGCGAGAACGGACAGCCTGTCTCATTCCCCTCTGCAATCCAAGGCGGGAATCGCACCTGAGACCTTGGTGCTGTGAAGCAACAGGGCTAACCAATAACACTAAACTACAGAATACTTTATTACATAACACTATACTACAGAATACTGTACTATATACTTCACTGCGGAATACTTTACTGCATAACGGTCTACTACAGAACACTTTACCAAATACTTCCCTACAGAATTCTTTACCAAATACTTCCCTACAGAATACCTTACTTCATACTTCACGACAGACTACTTCACGATATAACACGAAACTAAAGAATACTTCACTACATAACACATGACACTGCGTATCGATGGAACTGAATGTTTCTAAACTCTTTAAAACAATAATACAATGAACTAACATTTGAAAACACCAGCTGGGTTGCAAGCATTGAATTCTATTGAGAAGACATCGGTCAGAAAATCGTATTTGAAAACAATGGTTTGTCAAAAATTGGAAACTCGTGAACGAGGTTTGACAAGACGACGAGAAAGAACAGTTTCAAACACTTTCATGGGCTACAGATCAATAAGATTTGAGAATTTCGAAAGAACCACTCAATATATATAATAGAATCATAGAATCTCCACAGTGCAGAAGGAGGCCATTCGGCCCATCGAGTCTGCACCGACACTGGGAAAGAGGATCCCACCTCGACCCACACCCCGGCCCTGTCCCCATAATACGGCAACGGACGCTATGGGGTAATTTATCATGGCCAATCCACCTAACCTGCCCGTCTTTGGACTGTGGGAGGAAACCGGAGCACATGGAGGAAATCAACGCAGACACGGGGAAGGTGCATAGTCCACACAGACAGTAACCCAGGGTCGTAATTACGCTCGGGCTATCTGGCTTTGCCACACTCCTTAAACAATGACCTTCACTGGCTTGACTCCAATATTACATTCCTAAACATTTCAGTATTCCTTCTGCAATAATCGCATGTATTCATCGTGTCACTCTCAAATCTCAATTCGCATTGCTGCCCAGGGACTTAATTCCGAAAGACGCTTTGAAATGTTTGTCAACCCCCGCCAGCTCCTTGCCCAGAGCAGGTTCACGCTGCCTGTTATTTCAGAACTGTGGGGGTGAAAGTAAAACATAACAATTCTGACCAAATGTTGTACCCAAATTCTCACAATTGATTCAGACATTGCAAGAGGTATTCGGAAGAATGAAAGAAAGCAAATTATAGAATAGAATTATACAATTCCTGCAGGGCAGACGGAGGCCATTCAGCCCATCGAGTATGTACCAATCCTCTACTTAAACCCACACCTCCACCCTATACCAGTAATCACAGCCAACATTTTGGGCACTAAAGGGCAATTCAGCATGGCCAATCCACCTACCCTGCACATCTTTGGACTGTGGGAGCTGGAGGAAACCCACACAGACACTGGGAGAAAATGCTAACACCACTTATACAGTCACCTAAGGCAGGAATTGAACGCGGGTCCCTGGCGCTGTGAGGTATCAGTGCTCGCCACAGTGCTGTCCATTGTATTTAGGTCTTACGGGGTCAGAAAGAAATTGAAAAATATTAATATATGGCGATTGCTGAAGGGAAGACTGAGTGTCTTTGAGATATTGCGATAGACCAGCAGAGGGAGGTTGCCAATGGTGAGACTGTATATATATATATGTGTGTGTGTGTGTGTGTGATACAGAGAGTCCAGCAGGGCCTGATTGCTGGAGATGACAGTGTGTGTGAGAGATGCAGAGATAGTCCAGCAGATGGATAATGCTGTATGTGAGTCAGTATATATGTGCGTGGGGGAAATACAAAACATCGAGGGAGATTGCTGAAGATGTGTGAGAGACACAGAGAGTCCAGTAAGAAAAAATTGCTGTAAACCAATGTTCTTCAAACTTTCTTGACCGGGACCCATTTTTACGAACCTCCGAGCCTTCGCAATCCACGCCGGACGACCTTTTCGCTCACCTTTAATGTGACAGTTGAGCCTGCTCCATCCTCACAACCTCACTTGCTTTGTTATTCAATTCTATAATACTAATAATGACTTCAGCTGATGACTTAATATCTCACTGCATCCATTGAAAGAGATCAAGAGGTTTGTCCTCGAACTCGCCATATTGAGTATTTAAATCCCGATGAAGTTTTGAGTGTTTTAATCTTTCATTTGCCAGTACTTCCCTGTGTATAACACACATGGGCTTTGCATCCTGATTTCCTGTGCCACAATTAATGAACCCATACTTCAAGAAATCATCTGTATGCTGCTTTGTTCCTGATTTCAGAAACAAGGCCGCCCTTCTCATCAGCAGCCAAGCTGGGTCTTGGGGTTTGTTTGAAAGTTCTGGTGATGGGGCATCCTGCCAGGTGGCTTTGACAATCTGCTCACGGAATTATCCAACATATCACCACTTCCTTTTCCCCAAAGGCCTTGAGGTCATTACATGCAGACCACTGCTTGATCGCCTTGTGG
Organism: Scyliorhinus canicula; assembly: GCF_902713615.1. Lineage (NCBI taxonomy): Eukaryota > Metazoa > Chordata > Chondrichthyes > Carcharhiniformes > Scyliorhinidae > Scyliorhinus > Scyliorhinus canicula. Next base: position 217,538,645 of record NC_052151.1, read on the forward strand.
TCAAATATGTTGCACTGAACAAACTATTCCACCAGGAAGGTGATACAGCCAGTCCAGCTACTTGCAGTGTTCCGTGGACACATGGCCAGACCCATTCACAGCACCAGGGACAGCTATAACTGTTCATCGAGACCCTCGGTGTTTGCACAGCTTTATCCAGCCACACACAAAGGTAGCCATGAGGATGAGGGTGACATTGAGTTCAGCTTTTCCCTCCCTTATCTGGAGATTTGTTCAATGTGTCCTTTGGGACATGATCCATCTTGGATCTCCAGGTGAACTTGAAGATGCCTCTGACACTGCCCTGGCACAGGATCGGGTTATGAACCAGACCCGCACGACCTACAGCAACAATGAGAAATCCTCACACCTGGTGACCAAGTTGTTGCCTGAAATGGAGAGGGAGCGTTGCTCTCACATGCTCACTAGATCGTAGATCTTTCGGGCAAAAATATACTTTATTTATAAAATATCTGAAAATATCGATACATTTCAAAATGGTTATCACACACAGTGGAATAATATTCAGGTTCTCTACGTGCGTCATTTTGCCCTCTTGCGGGCCTTCAATGCAGTCAAAGTAACATTGCATACATTTGAAAATGGTCATAACAAATGGTGCAAATAGTTGTGGACCTTCAGAGTTTGGGGAATAGTTCGATTAGTAGTTTCCTGTTCCTTATTTCCATGACATGCTTATCTTTTCTCTTATTATAATAAATAGTTTTTAAATGTTTTACAGACAAATCTGGTGCCAGTAATTCATTGGAGCAGTCAAAGTTCAAACATCTTGGGAAAATACACATATGATTGTTTACTTCACACTTACGTCCGGGGTCTCCGGGGCTGGACATGATCTTGCACCCACACTGGATGTGGAAATATGAGGGAGTGCTACACTGTCAGAGGGTCAGTACTGAGGGAGTGCTGCACTGTCAGAGGGTCAGTACTGAGGAAGCGCTACACTGTCAGAGGGTCAGTATTGAGTGAGTGCTACACTGTCAGAGGGTCAGTACTGAGGGAGTGCCGCACTGTCAGAGGTTCAGTACTGAGGGAGTGCTGAACTTTCGGCTACACTTCACATGAAGAGATGCAGTGTCTATGTTTTCGCTCTTTGCTGACTTATTAGATGAGGCGGTGTCTGTCCTTTCCCAACTCTTTTTGCCAATTATGCTAAATCTGATTTGGTTTGTTGGCAACAAAAGCAGTTTCTGTTCATTTATTTTATTCATGTCGGACATAATTAATAGCAGGTTTGTTAAATCTCTCCTAAATATTTTCTTCTCTAATCATCCCCTATTAAACGTCACTGGCCTATTTATTCTCCCGTTCCTTATTTCCCCTCTCTCACTCTTGATTATCTCTCTGTCACTTTATTTCACTATCACTCCTGGAGGATTGGGAGGTTTGCCGAGGTGGAGCTCAGCCGCGGGCGAGGAAGTTAGACCCCACTTAGTTGTGGTTCCCCCTGGCACATGTGCCAAACCCCACCACCACCACCCTCAACCCCATGCTATCCGTACACCCACCGTCCACCCACACGGCCTCCCTGGCCGCGGCCTAATCATGCGTCTTTTCTTGTGTCTTGCAGAACCTGCTGGAGCTGGGTCGGGTCCCTCTGGCATCCCCCACTCAACCTGTGCCCAATCGAGGCCCCCATGAGCCGAGCAGTGACACTGAGAGCAGCTCGGACACTAGTCCTCGACCCGAGACTCAGGAGACCACGGGTCAGAGGATGACAGTGATTTTCCATCACAGCTGTCTCCAACAGGGTTGGGGGGGGGGGATATTGGCCGGACCCTTTGGGTGGCCCAGACGCCCCACCCACCCCTACTACGCCAAGGATTCGAGAGAACCACGTGATGGACAGGCCAGCTCGAATGCAGGGATCACCCAGTTGGAAGGTGCTACTGTGGGCAGGAGTTAGACATTGTCATATGATGCAGAGTATGCAGCTCATCGCAGAGCAGGCTGTCATCATCCTCCAGACCCGCTGTCACTGCCAACCCAGGGCTCTCACCCCACAGTGCATCAGGTACGTATCTCAGAGGCGGTTACAGGCGGGGGCTGGCCAGGGATGTAGGTGGTGGTGGGGGGGGGGGGGTGTTAGTGTGGGAGTGGGATTTCCCTGGCCAGTTGCCCCTCTCCATTCTCCCCAGTCGGTGAACCCGGAGGTGATCAGAGCATCCTGTATGCCTTGGCTCTGGTGCACACGTCATGCAGCCTCTCCTGCTTGCTTGGGGCCCCATGTCCTGCCCTCCCCAACATCCACGTCGGTCGAGGCCTGGAGTTTGTCCTGCTTGCAGCAGGCCACACGATGCGGGCCACCCTCTCAGCATCATACTGGAAAGCCCCTCCAGAGCGGTCTAGGCACCTGAACTGCATGTTCAGTAGGCGGAAGTACTGCTCGATCACGCTCTTGGTCGCTGCATGGGTATCGTTATAGTGGGTCTCCATGTCAGTCTGGGGCCTCCGGATAGGCGTCATCAGCCACGACCGCAGTGGATAATCCCAGTTACCCAAGAGCCAGGGCATCTAGAACATGTCAGGAATCACCGAGTGTGCCAGGATGAAGGCATTGTGCACATTGCCCGGGTATCGGGCACAGAATGGTATACAGCTTATGGTCACATCTCAGCTGCACGTTAATTGAGTGGTACCCTATTCGGTTTGTTTAGAGCAGCTGGCCATTTGCAGGTGCTTGTAGGGGGACATGCATCCTGTCAATCACCCGCTGGACCCGAGACACCCCATTAATGCTGGCCGGGCATTCTGGTGGACACGGTGGGGGCGGGATTGACGCCGGCCCTGGAATATTCTCCGACCCGACGGGGAGGGTCGGAGAATCGCGCCCGATGTGTATGCCACGTGGGTGCCCTTGCACTCCGGGCTCTCCCATTGCCCAGGGGCCCACCCGGGTGGCAGCTTGCAAAGTCATCTTGGTTCCTCGCTCTGCTCCATGCCCGTCGAGGTCTGTGTCTGTCCCGTTGCCGGGCCTTATCTGTCTTTGTATTCCCTTTCTGCTCTGTGCATCCCCTGTTTTTGTTCCCCCCTCCCCCTACCCCCTCCCCCCCGTCCGCCATCCCTCTGGTCCCCCCCCCCAGTGTTTTCTCCCCCTTCTGCCCTCTTCCCCCCTCCCTTTTGGCCAGACGCTCCCTCTCCCCTGACAGGTGCGCAGCGGCTTCTCTTACTGCCTGCCTTCCCGTGCGAACCCTCCTCGCTAGTCAGGTGGCTCCCCTCCCAGTGCTGGTGTCGACCTGGCCCTGTTTTAACTACCCCTCTCCACCCCCTATCCCTCCCACTTGCCTGCTTCCCCTATTCTCGCTCCCCTTTCCTGTTTCCCATCTGCAAAGTGAGAAAGGGGACAAACAGGAAAACGAGGCTGCAGTCCCGCGCAAAAACATAGTCCATGTTACAATATTTCTTTCCGCTCCGTCCTCCACTCTCATTCCCTTACTTCCTCTGTCCCTGCCGCTTTCACCGCTGCCACATCTGCTCTCCCTCCAGACTGTTCATTTTAACAAACTCATCCGCCTCCGCCAGAGTGCTGAAGTAATGTTCCTTCCTCTTATATTTCACCCAGTTTGCCCAGTATTAGCATGCCGAATCGCACCCCTTTTTTGTAGAGCGTCGATTTCACTGTTGATTTCGGCCCCATTTTTTTGCCAAGTCCATCCCACTGTCCTGGTCGACTCTGACTCTGTGCCCTTCCCATGATCATGATTTTGTCTGTCGGGCCCACCTCAGGATTTTTTTCCCCATTCCTGGAATCGGCGCATCTTTGCAATTATCGCCCTTGGTTGCTCCCCAGTATTGGGGGTAGGTCGGAGCCACCTGTGTGCCCTGTCCATCTCTGCCGGATTTGGAAAGCCTTCCCTCCCAACTAGATTGCCCATTGGGGTCCCTCCCCTCAATCTCCTGTGCATTGCTCTCCTGAGGGTCTGCAGGGATATCACAAATAGGAGCAGCAGGAACATCTACTGGATGGAATACTTCAACATTCAATATGTTCATATTAATTGTACATTCCTGAACTGTCCTTTTTTCCCTTTATGCTCACAGAACCGCGGGAAATCTCCCATCAATATAATCAGTGAGAATCCACAGAGCTCCCCGTGTCTAGAATACAGAAGATTCGCAAGTCTTTGATTGGGCAGTGGAGATTATCCACATGGACTTCAATAAAGCCTTTGACAAGGTACGCCATGGCAGACTGGTACAGAAGGTGAAGTCTAATTAATGGGATCAGAGGTGAGCTGGCAAGATGGACACCGAACTGACTCGATCATAGAAGACTGAGGGTGGCAGTGGAAGGGTGCTTTTGTGAATGGAGGGCTGCTGTTTGCAATATCTATGAACGATTTGGAGAAAAATGTAACTGGACTGAATAGTAAATTTTCGGATGATGCAAAGGTTGGTGGGATTGCGGATAGCAATGGGACTGACAGTGGATACAGCAGGCTATAGATCGGTTAGAGACTTGGGCGGAGAGATGGCAGATGGAGTTTACTCCAGACAAATGTGAGGTAATGCATTATGGAAGATCTAATACAGGTGGAAAATAAACAGTAAATGGCAGAACCCTTCAGAGCATTGATAGGCAGAGAGATCTGGATGTACAGATTCACAGATCACTAAAAGTGGCAACGTGGGTGGAGAAGGTAGTCAAGAAGGCACGCGGCACACTTACCCTCATTGGTCAGGGCATTGAGTATAACAATTGGCAAATCATGTTGCAGCTGTAAAGAACCTTAGTTAGGCCACACTCGGCATATAGTGTTCAATTATGATCGCCACACTACCAGGATGTGGAGACTTTGGAGAGGGCACAGAAGAGGTTTACCAGGATGGTATGGAGAGCATTAGCTATTTGGAGAGCTTAGATAAACTCGGTCTGTTCTGACTGGAACATTGGAGATTGGGTGATGACCTGAAAGAAAATTATGATGGGCATGGACAGCGTGGATAGTCAAAGCTTTTTCACAGGATGGAAGAGTGAATTAATAGGGGGCATCGGTTTAAGGTGCGAGGGGCAATTTTTAGAGGAGATGTGAAAGGAAAGTTGTTTTACACAGAGGGTGGTGGGTGCCTGGAACTCGCTGCCGGAGGAGGTGTTGAAAGCAGGTACGATAGTGACGTTTAAGTGTCGTCTTGACAAATACATGAATAGGATGGGAATAGAGGGGTACGGAGCACGGAAGTGAGGAAGGTTTTAGACGGGCAGCATGGTCGGCGCAGGCTTGGAGGCCCCAAGGGCCTGTCCCTGTGCTGTAAATTTTCTCTGTAAGAAGTCTTACAACACGAGGTTAAAGTCCAACAGGTTTGTTTCAAATCACTTGCTTTCGGAACACTGCTCCTTCCTCAAGTGAATGAAGTGTGTTTGTAAGTGTGTGTTTGTATCTTTGAGTGCATGTGCGTTTGTATGTGTTTCAACACCATGATCCCAGCCCAGCGCATCTCAAAGCTCCAAAACCTAGGACTTGGCTCTCCACTCTGCAACTGGATCCTCGATTTTCTGACCAACAGACCACAATCAGTAAGAATGAACAACAACACTTCCTCCAAAATTGCCCTCAATTCCGGGGCCCCGCAAGGCTGCGTACTTAGCCCCCCTACTCTATTTCAGATCCAGAGCCTGAAAAGATTTAATCATTTGGACCCGTTCTGCCTCGTAAGCGGCTAGCCGCGCAGTTTCAGCAGCCTGGATACAGTAGCGCATGGTGGCATGTTAATGAAGCACACAGGTCTCAATGTCCATGGAGAGAGTGAGCTGCTTTACTTTTAGCAGCTGCTGGCGCAGGGGCTCAGATTGAACACCAAAAACCATCTGGTCACGGAGGATGGAGTCAGAGGTGGACCTGTAGTTTCAAGACTGCGCAAGGACGTGGAGGTGGGTGATAAAGGACTGGAAAGGTTAGTCCTTACCCTGAATTCGCTGCTGAAACATGTATCTCTCGAAACTCTCGTTGACCTCGACCGCGCAATGGCTGTCGAACTTCAGAATTATGGTCTTGAACTTTGATTTGTCCTCCCCCTCAGCAAAGGTGAGCGAGTTGTAGATGTGCAGAGCGTTGTCACTGGCTGTGAAGAGGAAGAGAGCAATCTTCCGTGCGTCCGAGGCAACTTCCAGATCCCTGGCTTAGAGGTCCAGCTGGAAGCTCTGTTTGAAAAGTTTCCAGTTCGAGCCCAGATTCCCTGCAATGCGGAGAGGCAGCTGCGAGCGAATGGAGTCCATTCTGTCCGATGGCTCGAGATTGGTGGAAGGCAGATCACTGAAATGTAGGTCTCAGAAGTGCGAGCATCCCACAACTTCTGGTACCATGAAGTGTTAGCTAGTGTAGACTTAAGAGATGAACGGACAGTTCCAACGCTGATGAAGGTTCAACTCAATTTTATTAGCTACTTCTAACTAACTAACACACGATGACTGTGGGTCTAAATGATGCTAACTTAAACTGGAGACCTAAGCCTTGTTCGAAACAGTTGATTCAGTACGTGTTGTAAGGCTGCTGGGCTGGATGAGATCTTGTTACACTCAGAGGCAGCACCCAGAATGAGCGGGACCCATGGTGCCCTCTGCCTTTATAGTGTGTGTATTCTAACTGGTGATTGGCTGCGGTGTTTGTACATGTTGATTAATCATTGTGTGTGTCCATCAGTGTGGGTTTGCACCATGATATACTGGTGTATATTATGACACTACACACACGTCTGCATGGCAAAATTTTGTTCCAACTCCATCTACAAGTTTGCTGACGATACGATAATGGGCTGGATCGCGAATAATGACGAGTCAGAATACGAAAGGAATTGAGAATCTAGTGGAATAGTGCAGCGACAACAATCTCTCTCTCAATGCCAGCAAAACTAAAGAGCTGGTCATTGACTTCAGAAAGCAAAGTAATGTACACACCCCTGTCAGCATCAAAGGGGCAGAGGTGGAGATGGTTAGCAGTTTCAAATTCCTAGGGGTGCACATCTCCAAAAATCTGTCCTGGTCCACCCACGTCGACGCTACCACCAAGAAAGCACAACAGCCCCTCTACTACCTCAGGAAAATAAGGAAATTCGGCATGTCCACATGAACCCTTACCAACTTTTACAGATGCACCATAGAAAGCATCCTATTTGGCTGCATCACAGCCTGGAATATCAACTGCTCGGCCCAGGACCGCAAGAAACTTCAGAGAGTCGTGAACACCGCCCAGTTCATCACCTGCCTCTCTTTGCGCGAGTGTGTTTTTGTGTGTGTGCGTGTGTCAGAGACGCATGGCTGGTGATGAACAAAGTGACATTTTATGAGGAAACAATTTGACACTGCTTTAATTTTTGTAATTAATCTTTGTTTATTGAATTACCACACACACATTGTCAGATTACAGTTAGTCAGAATGGTGACCTACCCAGCTGGTGAGCAGATAGTTGAGGAACCTCAGTGGAACCTCACAGTCTCCTCTCAGCGAATTTTTAAAAATCAGAACATCATCTATTTCAGAAAAGATTGCGAGGGCCGTTTCTCTAACCCTCCTGAATTGTGAATAATCTTTACTTCACTCCACCTGGTCTCTAATGTTCACGCAGCTTGGAGATCTGGGCCATGAGCGGCCGGAGAAATGCCAGGGTTTGGACAGGAGAGAAGAGGAAAATGACCAACCAGACTGGTAACAGTGGGGGAGGGACTTTTGTTAATGTGGTGAGAGCAGAGAAGCTGGGATTGTCCTCCAGGCACCGAATGTGAAGGGAAGATGTAAGAGAGGTATTCAAAATCAGGATGAGTGTTGACAGAGTGAATAAGGAGGGACTGTTTCCAGTGACAACAGGGTCTGTAACACGAGGAAACAGATTTAAGCTGACCAGAGGCGACACGACGAAACTTGGCTCCACGCGGTGAGTTGCTGTGATCTGAAATGTGCTGCCTGACAAGGCAATGGCAGTGAATTCACTCGCTAAATTCCAAACTGAAATGGATTGAATATTTGAAGGTGCAACTTCCGCAAATCTACTGGATTTGGGAAAAAATAGATTCCTTTTCACCACAGCTGGCCAGATGGGTGAAATTCCCCCTTCCTCCTCTGGAGCATTCTGTGATCACAGTTTCTGATGACATTGTGCAGATCCACAACTATTCCAGGAAGTCACTTGGAGGCTCAGTTTGACAGATGGAAATGTAGCAGGGAGGTTACTGGAAGCCATTGCAGATAGAACAGAACAATCCTGAGCAGCAAATAAATACTTGCAGCTACTCCCATCTCCTTGACCAGCCATAAAATGAAGTTATCTTCAGAACATCAGAAGGTAGTGTGAGAAAGTGCAGAAGGATTAGCCATGATCCTGCTCAATTGAGGGCCATATGGGCTCCTAGTTCTTAATGTATTCTTTCCCCGCTGCCCCAATTGACATTCCAAATGCAGGAGGACATTTTAACTGAAGGGGTACATTTTCAAGATATATGACAGTTCCCGAAGACCAGTTATTTGCCCTATCCACCACAAATGACCACGTTGATTCCAGCGATCGCCACACTTTCCACATTGCTGTCTGGAGGGCGAGCGAGTCATTAAACATCCAGCAGAAGGTTTCAATAGCGACTCACAGACAGCATCTGCATATCATATTCCTTGGTCACACAATTGGATCGAGACAAATGATCCCACGGGGTGTGAAAACAAAAGTTATTGAGGAGTTTACAATACCCTCGACACAAAGGGAAATAATGCGCTTTCGTGGCATGAGAGGATTTTACCATAAATTTGTGCCAAATTTTAGCAGCGTGGTTGCTCCACTGATGGACTTGCTGAAGAAACGCAGCAAATTTCAGTGTACAGCGGAGTTTCAACAGGCATGTGAAGGCCTGACGTCTATGCTAAACACTGCTCCTGTGTTGGAGAATTACAAGACGCTTTGTGATCGGATTGAATGAAAGTATCTGACCTTAAAGGAAGATGCTGAAGCGTGGAGGAATGGATGGCTTGCTCGGAGACCTTCTTGTCCACAGAGACGGTTAATCAAGAGGCATTCCAGCTGCAGGAAAGCAAATAACTGAAATGCACTGTACTATTATCAATGTTGCCTGTTTCGTTTTTGTTTAACAATTATATGTTATTGTCAATTGTATTAACGCAAGTGAAAAGGTGAAAAATGAAAACATCTTTGAAGTTGATGGTTTATTTTTTTTCTTCTGGGGAGGTGTCATGGGAGGATCCCTTAAGAAATGTTTTTGTCTTGTCACATGGCTTCAGTGATGTCATTTTGTGGGTGGAGCTGGGATGTTGCTCTGAGAGTTTTTACTTTAGTTTATCAGACTTGGCTGCGGTGGACTCAGACAGAGAAGTATTTTGGCTTGTTTCTCTATTTTCAAATATAATGAGCTACTCAAAGAAAGAAATCCGATGATTAAGGTTACCTGCTGTTTGGTAAAACCCGTTTTTTGGTTTATGGGATATTGTTATTGAATTGGAACAGTTAATGGGGAATTCATTAAGGGTTATACATCGATTACTGTAGCAGTCTGGGGTCTTCATGTTTTTGGTTGATAAATAGCCTTACAGTGGGCGTTTATACAAATGTTAACTAGATTCATAGAATAAAGTGTGTTTTTTTGATTAAAATTGCCTAAGAACTCTGTTGCACAACACCTGAAATACAGGCTCTTGTGCTTATCCAAGCCAAAATCATTAAACAGTTATGTGTCTGGTGAACTTCATCATGTACTTTGGTGTTTTCTAAACGCTGGCCCATAACGCAACATAAAGTTGGTATACCAGAAGGAGGGCATTTAGACATAGACATAGACATAGAACAGTACAGCACAGAACAGGCCCTTCGGCCCTCGATGTTGTGCCGAGCAATGATCACCCTACTTAAACCCACATACCCGTAACCCAACAATCCCCCCATTAACCTTACACTACGGGCAATTTAGCATGGCCAATCCACCTAACCTGCACATCTTTGGACTGTGGGAGGAAACCGGAGCACCCGGAGGAAACCCACGCACACACGGGGAGGATGTGCAGACTCCACACAGACAGTTTCAGAGCGGTTTACCTGGCGAGTCTCCGGGCCAAGACAAAGACTTCTTTTTGAGACACCTGAAGAGGTTGAGGACTTTATCAACAAAGATGGACTGAGGTCCAATTAAACGCGAGGTGTTGTGGTGTGGATATCTTTATTTGCAGTTTCTTGTCAACGCTGCGGGCTGAAGGGGTGCTGGGTTTCACTATATATGGTTCTTGATAATCGGTTGTTGAAGTGTTTTTTCTTCCGAGTTGAAGGAATAATTACATGTTGTACAGTTGATGGATCTGAATCGTTTCCCTTTCCAGACACAGTTAATTCGCATTTTGGCCTTGATCGTGGCTTTTATTGTCCTGATGGGAACTAATTTGCGAGCAACGCATAATGTAGGCAAAGAGGAGAGAGGTAGCGGGGAGCGGCAGTGTAAAACCAGGACTAATAGGTTTGGCGTGCTTAGGGTTTGAGTTGGGAGAGGGGAAGGAGTTAGCTGAAACTTAGTAACTGGTTCCACATCGACTGATCTTGGAAGGGGCCTTTCACTGTGTTTTGCAACCCAGAAATATCTGGCTCTATCGACGATTGCAACAGTGCTTCAAACTTTCATGAAGCAGGTGGGAGGGAGGGGACAAGGGGAGATTCCTACGTCCACATGATTGGGAATTCTCGTATTTCTCACATGTACACAAGACAATCTCTGTTTTGTTTGGTAAGTCTCTGGTCCTGGGAGTGAGAGAAGTAGGATATTTGGGGATAGTGATCTCTGATCAAGCTCCACATTTAGTAGACATGGAGCTGGAGACAGGCCCCATTGATACTAGATGTGGCACTATTGGCTGAGAAGGGGCTCTGCGATCGCATGGCCGGGGCCATTGAGGAGTACATCAGGTTTACCAACAATGGATCTATCTCTTCCTCTACACTGTGGGAGGCGTTTAAGCCGGCGGTTAGAGGAGAGGAGATCTTATATAAAGCATACTTACATAGGGCAGTGAGGGAGCGATTAGTGGGAGAGATCCTGGAAACAGACGGCCGCTATCAGGAGGCTCCTCCTCCGGAGCTGTTTGCTTCCAGGAAGTGGCTCCAGGTGCAGTTTGACTTGCTATCCACTGGAAGGGCCGAGCAGCAGCACCGGCCCGAGGGGCGTGGGGTATGATCACCGGGAGAAGGCGTGTCGTCAGTTGGTGCCCCAGCTGAGGCAACAGGCGGTCTCCCGGGACCTAACGTAGGTCGAGAACTGGAAGGGTGGTTCAGTGACAACACCGAGAGGCCAATGTGGCTTTTGAGGCCTTCGCCAGGATCTGGACAGGTCAGAGCCACTGGACAGAGTGTGAGATCTGATGGAGTTTCTGGATAGGTTGCTCCCCGCGAGTAGAGGAGGAGGGTTGGGAGTAGCTGGCAGCCCCGCTAGCCCCAGATGAGGTGATGAGGGTGATTGGATTGATGCAGAAGAATAAAGCCCAGGGCACTGATGGGTATCCGGGTGAATTTTACAGGTAATTACATCTCCAGCTAGGACCAGCAACGGTAGATATGTCCAATGATGCTGTAGCTCGAGGTTACCTGTCAGATATGCTGATACACGCCTCCCTCTCCCTTATTTTAGAGAAGGTAGTCAAGAAGGCATATGGCATTCTTGCCTTCATTGGCTGGGGCATTGAGTGTAAAATTTGACAAGTCATGTTGTAGCGGTATATAACCTCAGTTAGGCTACACTTGGAGTACAGTGTTCAATTCTGGTCGCCACACTACCAAAAAGATGTGGAGGCTGGAGAGAGTTTGCAGAAGAGATTTACCAGGATTTTGCCTGGTATGGAGGGCATTAGCTGTGAGGAGCGGTTGAATAATCTTGGTTTGTTCTCACTGGAACGACGGAGGTTGAGGGGCGACCTGTTAGAGGTCTACAAAATTATGAGGGGTATAGACAGAGTGGATACTTTTCCCCAGGGTAGAGGGGTCAATTACTTGGGGGGCACAGGTTTAGAGTGCGAGGGGCAAGGTTTAGAGGAGATGTACGAGGCATATTTTTTATGCAGAGGGCAGTGGGTGCCTGGAACCCACTGCCGGAGGAGGTGGTGGAAGCAGGGACGATAGTGACGTTTAAGGGGCATCTTGCCAAATACATGAATAGGATGGGAACAGAGGGATACGGACCCCGGAAGTGTAGAAGATTTTAGTTTAGACGGGCAGCATTGTCAGCGCACGCTTGGAGGGCCGAAGGGCCTTTTCCTGTGCTGTACTTTTCTTTGTTTTTACGGGCCCATTTCACAGCTAAATGTGGATGCCAACATACTGGCTAAGTTACTTCCTTTGCGGTTGGAGCCATGTGTCCCAGATATAGCTTTAGGAGACTTGCCGGGATTTGTGAAGGTTCGGCAGCTCTCCTCTAATATACACCGGGTCCTGAATGCTGTCCTCTTGCCTTCTTTGGCTCCCAAGCAGTATGTGATTAAAGCTATGAATTCAGAGAAAACATTCGACAGAGTGGAGTGGAAGCACCTCATTGAGGGACATGGGGGGGGGGGGGGGCGGGGGGGGGGGGGGGTTGGATTCGGGCAGAAAGGTGTGTAACTACTGGACACGAATCTCGTGGTGAACGTTCACACCAGGGAACAAGATTGGGACACTTTCCTCTGAGCAGGGGTACAAGACAGAGATGTCCATTGTCAGTGCTCCGTTTGGCTCTGCCGATAGAACCTCTGGCACTGAGGGATTCTGAGGGATGGAGGCGGATTGATCAGCGTTATGATGATGACCTGCTCCTTATGTCACGGATCCGGTCTGCTCTCTAGAAGGGTTGATGAGGCTGCTGAGCCTTTTGCTTCTTTTCGGGAGATAAATTAATCTGGGAAAAGTGAGTACTTCCTTGTTAGGCACCCAGAAGGGCGTCTAATCTGGGGGCATTGCACATCCGCCTGAGCAGAGGTAGTTTACAGTGTCTGGGCATGCAGGTTTCATATTATTAACATAGGTTTCATCAGTTAAACTTTCTAAGTTTGTGTGATAAGGTGAGACTTGATTTACAGAGATGGAGTAGCCTTCTGTTGTCCCTGATGGGCAGAGTTTAAAATGAACCTTCTGCCGAGGTTACTATTTGTGTTCCCAATTCTTATTGTTAAATCGCTCTTTGATGGAGTGAACAACTTAGTGAATGTCTTTATATGGGCTGGCAGAGTGCAAAGAATTGACAGGGTGTACTTCCAGAGGGGCCTGCTGTGGGGTGGCCTAACACTACGTAATTTCCTCATATATTACTGGGTGGCCAAGGCGGAGAAGGTGTTCGGGTGCGACAGAGAGTCGGACATCATGTGGGGGAGGTTGGAGGCAAGTTTATGTAGAAGGTCGAGCCTTTCTGCCCCAGTAACGGCAACACTGTCACTCTGTATAACGGCATATACCTCAAACCCAGTGCTTATCTCCACCTTGAAGATATGGAGACAGCTCAGACTACATTACAAGCCCAGTGCCATGTCACTGTCGGCTCCTTTGTTTCCGCCATCGTGTTTGGATCCGACTTTTAAGGCCTAGGAAGACGTTAACATGCTTCACAGGCCTGTTTATAGATGGATGGTTCGCCAGTTGGGAGGAGTTCTCGGCAATATCCCAACTATCAAGGTCACACCTAGTTCAATATTTTCAATTGCACAATTTAGTTCGTAGTCACATCCTTCCCTATTGGGGGAAATCTTACCTTAGCAAATACTGGGTGGGTGTGGGGAAGATTTTGAACATGTCTGAGCGGGCCATCTCACTGGAATCTTCGTGGCTTGATCAGGTGATGGTGAAATGGGAAAAGGTGCTGGGACCATCTGAGATCAGGTTGTGTGGAATGAGGCCCTCTGTTGGGTAAATTCCACCTCACCCTGCGCGGGGTTCTGAATCATCCAACTCAAGGTAGATTGAGAGCTGGGATGTTTTTTTCCTTTCTGTTTTAGTGGGAATAAAGATAGCAATTAAGGGTACTGTTTTCACTGAGTTGAGCAGGATTGTTTAAGGAGCGATTGTACGTTATTTTCAAGTGTGACGTTAAGTATATTTTATATCTTTGTCAGTAATAACGTTTGTTTTAATATCCCCATTTCTTTGTGTAATCATTCCTGGAGTGAGCTAACCCATTCCTCACAGTCTCACAAAATTAAAATTAAGTATTAGAGTTTCTGATTGGTGTCCGAGTTTCTATTGGGCTCTGGTCTGGCATCGTTCAGATCGTGGTTTCTACATCTAACTTGGCTTTCAACTCGTGCATTGTATTCAGGCCTCTGCAGTCTCAGGCGAACAGAGGTATGTTGGAGAGAGAGTCAGCCCTCACAGTCATTGTCAGGGGAGCATTTGCTGGATGTTTTCGGACGAGAGTTAGTTGGATTTCCACTCAGCTGCCAGAATGAAAATTGAAACCACACCTAAACCTTGGGCCTCTGAAAAACCTATCGTTGTGATCAGATACATCACTGTCTGTTGTCATATGAAGAGCGGCTGAGGACTCTGGTTCTGTACTTGATGGAGTTTAGAAGGATCAGACGGGTATCATTGAAATTAAAGAATACTGAGAGGCCTCGATAGGGTGAACGGAAGTGGATGTTCCCACTAATCGGATGAACTAAAACCCAAGGGCACAGCCTCATACTGAAGGGATGAGGAGGACTTTCTTCTGCCAGTGGGTAGTGAATCTGTGGAACCCTTTGCCGCAGAAGGCTGTGGAGGCCAAATCACTGAGTGTCTTTAAGACAGAGATAGATTGGTTCTTGAATATTATGGGGATCCTGGCTGATGGGGCCAAGGCAGGAGAATAGGGATGAGAAACATACCGGATTGAATTGGATGTGTTTATTGTCGCATGTACCGATGTAGAGTGAAAAGTGATTTTCTGCGTGTCGCTCAACAGATGATTTAGTATATGAAAAAAAAACACAACTTAATAGGGAAACACAACGGACACTTTGTAAATACATAGACACAGATATCGGGAGAAGCATACAGGAGTGTAGTGTCAATCAGGTCAGTCCATAAGAGGGTTGTTTAGCTGTCTGGTAACAGCTGGGAAGAAGCTGCTTTGAAACTATTCGTCTGAGTTTTCAGACTTTTGTATCTCTTCTCCGATGGAAGAAGTTTGAAGTTAGTAATCCGGGTTGGACGGGTCTTTGACTGTGCTGCCTGCTTTCCCAAGGCAGCGGGAGATCTAAATAGAGTCAATGGATGGGATGTGGGTTTGTGTGATGGACGAGGAGTTGTTCACGACGTTCTGAAGTTTCTTGCGGTCTTGGGCCGAGCAGATGCCATAGCATGCTGTGGTGCAGCCAGATAGGATGCTTTTTATCGTGCGCGTATAAAAGTTGGTAAGAGTCAATGCGGACATGCCGAATTTCCTTAGGTTCCTGAGGAAGTATCAGCGCTATTGTGCTTTCTTGGTTGTAGCTCCGACGTGGTTGGCCTAGGAAATATATTTGCTGATGGACACACTGAGGAATTTGAAGCTGTAACCCACCTCCACCTCGGTGCCGTTGATGCAGACAGGCATCTATTTTCCGACACCATTTTGCCAGAGATGTGGGACATTACTATGGAGTGTTCACTGCCGCGTGAACTGGATGCATGAGAGGATTGAAGGATGAGTAACTCCACATTTCACAGAAACACTAATATTCCTGTTCCTGCATCACTCAATCCCCCGCCGATACTTGTTTTTAAAATAATCCAAAACACCTTCTGCTTCCCGACACGTCGTGAGAGGCTTCCAGTGCTCATTACTGCTCCCTCCCCTATCTGTAACAAAATAAATTAAAGTGGGTCAAGTTATGACTTTGCAAGGGCAGCACAGTGGCCTAGTGGTTAGCACAGCTGCCTCACGGCGCTGAGGTCCCAGGTTCGATCCCGGCTCTGGGTCACTATCCGTGTGGAGTTTGCACGTTCTCCCCGTGTCTGCGTGGGTTTCACCCCCACAACCCAAAAATGTGCAGAGTAGGTGGATTGGCCACGCTAAATTGCCCCTTAATTGGAAAAAATAATTGGCTAATCTAAATTTATTAAAAAAAAGTAATGACTTTGCAGCTTCACGTTCACCATCACGGAAGCGTGAACATTATTTTACCTCCAGCATCAAGTCTAAAAATATGTTATTTCCGAAGTCAGGGAAATGTATTTTATTTTTTGCTTGATGCCTCAAATGAATACATACGTGAATGGGCGGCACAGCGGCTCAGCGGTTAGCACTACGACCTCGCACACACATACACACAGAACCTGTCTGATATTCCCCTCTCTCACACACACACAAACCCTGTCTGATATTCCCCTCTCTCACACACACACAAATCCTGTCTGATATTCCCCTCTCTCACACACACACAAACCCTGTCTGATATTCTCCTCTCTCACACAAAAACCCTGTCTGATATTCTCCTCCCTCTCAGACACACAAACCCTGTCTGATATTCCCCTCTCTCACACACAAACCCTGTCTGATATTCTCCTCTCTCGCACACACACAAACCCTATCTGATATTCGCCCTCTATCACAAAAACCCTGTCTGATGTTCCCCTCTATCTCACACACACAAACACTATCTGATATTCCTCTCTCACTCACACAAACCCTGCCTGATATGCCCCTCTCTCTCACACACAAACCCTGTCTGATATTCCTCTCTCTCTCACAAACACTGTCTGATATTCCTCGCACACTCGCAAACGCTGTCTGATATTCTCCTCTCTCACACACAGACCCTGTCTGATATTCCCCTCTCTCTCACATATAGACCATTTCTGATATTCCCATCTCCCTCACACACCAACACTGTCTAATATTCCCCTCTCTCATACACACAAACCCTGTCTGATATTCCCCTCTCACTCACAAACCCTGCCTGATATTCCCCTCTCTCTCACAGACGCACAAACCCTGTCTGATATTCCCCTCTCTCTTTCACACACAAACCCTGTCTGATATGTCTATCTCTCTCACACACAGACACTGTCTGATATTCCCCTCTCTCACACACACACACAACCACTGTCTGGTATTCCCCTCTCTCTCACACACAAACAAAACCTGTCTGATATTCCCCTCTCTCTCTCACACACAATGTCTGTCTGATATTCCTCTTTTACACACAAACCCTGTCTGATATTCCTCTAACTAACACGCAAACCTGTGATACTCCCCTCCCTTTGTCACACACAAACCATGTCTAATATCCCCCTCTCTCTTACTGACGCAAACGCTGTCTGATATTTCCCTCTCTCACACATAGGCTCTGTCTGTTATTCCCCTCTCTCAAACACACAAACCCAATCTGATATCTCTCTCTCACACACACCCAAACACTGAATGATATTCCCCTCTCTCTCACACAAACAGACCGTCAGATATTCGCCTCACACACACACGAACCCCGTCTGAAACTCCCCTTCCTGAGACACACAGAACCTGTCTCATTTTGCTCTCTCTCGCACACATACCCTGTCTGATATTCCCCTCTCACGCACAAACCCTGTCTGATATTCCCCTCTCTCAGACACAAAATCTGCCTGATATTCCTCACTCGCACACACAAACCCTTTCTAATATTCCTCTCTCTCTCACACACAAACCCTGTCTGATATTCCCCTCTCTCACACACACACTCAAACCCCATCTGATATTTTTCTCCCTCACACACATACCCTGTCTGATATTCCCCACTCTCACACACACAAACCCTGTCTGATATTCCCCTTTCTCTCACACACACTCAAGCCCCATCTGATATTTTTCTCCCTCACACACATACCCTGTCTGATATTCTGCTCTCTCACACACAAACCCTGTCTGATATTCCCCTCTCATACATACAACCCCTGTCTGATATTCCCCTCTCGCACACACACAAAAACTCTGTCAGATATTCCCCTCTCTCACACAAACACAATACGAGTGAATCGTATTGGCTGATGACTGACATCTGTGATGCTATGGGCTACTGGAGGAGACGGAAATGTAAAATGAAATGAAAATCGCTTATTGTCACGAGTAGGCTTCAATGAAGTTACTGTGAAAAGCCCCTAGTCGTCACATTCCGGCGCCTGTCGGGGCGGCTGGTACGGGAATCGAACCATGCTGCTGGCCTGCTTGGTCTGCTGTAAAAGCCAGCGATTTAGCCTAGTGAGCTAAACAAACCCAAAATGGATCATCCACTTGGCACGACTGGCTGAAGATTCTTGCGAATGCCTCAGCCTTGTATTTTGCACATGTGTGCTGGGTTCCTCCATCATTGAGGTTGGGGATATTTGTGGAGCCTCCTCCTCCGATCAGTTTTTACAGAATTTACAGTGCAGAAGGAGGCCATTCGGCCCATCGAGTCTGCACCGGCTCTTGGAAAGAGCACCCTACCCAAGGTCAACACGTCCCCCTATCCCAATAACCCAGTAACCCCACCCAACACTAAGGGCAATTTTGGACACTCAGGGCAATTTATCATGGTCAAGCCACCTAACCTGCATATCTTTGGACTGTGGAAGGAAACCGGAGCACCCGGAGGAAATCCACGCACATACGGGGAGGTTGTGCAGACTCCGCACAGACAGTGTCCCATGCCGGAATCGAACCTGGGACCCTGGAGCTGTGAAGCCATTGTGCTATCCACAATGCTACCGTGCTGCCCTCAACTGCAAAATTCTGTCTCATTCTGGACACGACTTGAGGAATAAAGCGTGAGTTTTAGAAATAGTTGTTTAATAGTCCACGACCATTCACAGCTGGATGTCGCAGGACGGCAGAGTTTAGATCTAATACGTTGGCTGTGGAATCGTTTAGCTGTGTCTATTACTTACTGCTTATGCTGTGTGGCACACAATTAAACTTGCCTTGTAACTTCACCAGGTTGACACCTCATTTTTCGGTGTGCCTGATGTTGTTCCTGGCATGCTCTCCTGCGCTCTCCATTGAGTCAGGGTTGATGCCCTGAATTGGAGGTAATGGTAGAGTGGGGGATATGCCGCACTATGAGGTTGCAGATTGCAGTTGAATAGAATTCTGCTGCTGCTAATGGCCCTCAGCATTCATGGATGCATTGTGACACACCCTTACAACTCCACGAAGAACAGGGGGAGCAGATTCGAAGGGCCGAATGGCCTCCTCCTGCTTCTATTTTCTATGTATGTTTCTATGTTTAAAGAGTTGGAATGTGGAACCTATGTTGCTCTGATCTGAACATAGTTGAGGCAGATTGAAAATTCTGTCTCATTCTGGACACGACTTGAGGAATACAGCGTGGGTTTCAGAAATAGTGCAGAATGTTGATGAAATAAATTTCCCGTGGAGCTGATCTTCTGTTACCGTGGAGGGATTGGAGAAACTGGAATTGGGCAACTTGGAGAAGAGAAAGTTGAGGAGAAATTTGACTGTTCAGAATAGTACCGGAGTTTAACGGTACAGAGAGATATTCACAAAGGTGTCGAGAACCAAAGGACACAGGGTTCATGTGATTGGCCATAGAATCAACGGCTGAATGAGAGAAACACAGTTTAACAGGGCACATGGTTAGTATCTGAAATGTGCAGTCGGAGACTGTGGTGAAGCCAGATTCTCATCAGAAGCAAATTGAATAAGTAACAGGAGAGGCGGTTTGCAGCACAATGTCGAGGAGACGGGGAATTGCGATTAGCTGAGTTGATCTTGCAGGGAGACACCTTGCTGTACAGACACCCCAAATGGCCAACTGCAGATTTACAAACATTCTGTGATATTTTCGTTCAATTAATTATTGAATCGAATTGCCCCAGCTAAATAGAACAGCCACATTCCAGAGTACAGAGTATCTGAAGGAACACTCTGACATTAATTATTTAATTTGTGAATGGTCAGTCAGAGTGAATGTCATCTCTGAAACGATATGAGATCAAGGAACATTTCTACCCCTGTTTAACACAGCTTCCAATTATAATTTATGATTTAATGTAATCATACTTGAGCAGATTATGAGGTAGGTTGTTGTTTAATTAAGTCTCAGAGCCTCGCCTATTAACAACTGGGAATTAACGCAGGTGTTGTAATTAGTCTAAAGTTGAAAAAAAAACCGATTTGAACAATATTGAAACGTCACTATCTCCTTGGATACACAAATGTATAAAATTAGTGTTTTGGGAATGTGCCACCTCACATCTTACTTCAGAGGCACTGTCTGCTGGATCAAGGAACGGATTCACTTCACACATAAAATGCATCAACCAATTGAATGGATAATGAAAATATTCTATATGATTCTTGCCATAGTTGGTGTTCCTGGTAAGTGATTAAAGCCTATAATGGACAATAAATCTATGCATGAGCTTGTTTGTGGTAATATCATGTGAATGATCATGTTCAATTTGATCAAATTATTATTGTCATACACTCGCCGTTACAGTAAGGTATATTTCTATGGTTTCCTGAATAATTTCTGCAATTATATACTGCATACATTTTCGAGCTCAAAGGCTCTCTGTGTCATAAAGTGATTGCATTCAGAACAATGTGGTATCCTGTTGAATCAAACCTCAAACCTGGAAACTTCACCTTACCAAATTTAACCATTGACATACATTATGCAGAATGTGACTGACTAACTGGAGCAGAAGACCTGACCCCAGCGACCATGCATTAGTATTTGTCAATATAAAATTGCACCAAGTGTGGGTTGTTAACTGGAGTCAACACTCAACTGCAGAGATATGCGGTTCTTAAACATTCTGCCACTCTAGAATTGTATTCAATGTGGGGAATCATCTTAATCTTACTCCAAGTAATGGCAGCACTTTATGGCTGTGATTAATCTCCTTTCCCAAGGCTGTTCCTGAGAATCATTTAGTTCTTAATGTTTGCTTGGCGGGGGTAAAGTGGTAATCTGCGTTTTGGAAGGTAATGGTTGAGTTTGAATAGCCTCTTACCACAATATATCGATGTTAAATTCCATGCAGCCTATGCTCAGAAAGGGAGAATTACTGTCAGTAATTTCTATTCTATTCTGTCTTCTTCATCCTTCAGTTAACGGAATGGCAATCGTAATCCTGTCCCGCGGAAACAGTGGCCTCTCCACCTGCACCGCTCAATACCTGGTGGCAATGGCAACGGCGGATCTCCTGGTCATTATTACTGAGGTTATTACCAGGCGAATCAATGTTAGTTATTTCCAGTTAACTTTCCTGTGGATCACCTCTGTGTGCAAGGTTCAATATGTTTTTAACCGTGCAGCCCTAGACTGTTCTGTCTGGTTCACCGTCGCTTTCACATTTGATCGATTTGTTGCCATTTGTTGGCAGAAGCTGAAATGTAAATATTGTACCAAGAAAACTGCGGAGGTGGTTCTAGCAACAACCGGTAGTTTGCTCTGTTTAAAAAACATTCCAATGTACTTTCGATTCGAACCTGCGAAGATCACCGACAATGTACCAATGCGCTGTGTCAATAAGCCAAGCTATTTTACTGACCCGAGATGGATTGGATTCAGAATGTTTGAAAAGGCTTTAACCCCACTTATACCATTCGGGTTAATTCTGTTGTTTAACGCTCTGACAGTCAGATACATTTTAGTGACCAGTCGAGTCCGTAAGGGACTGAGGGGCCAGAGCAAGGGAGAGAATCGGAGTGACCCAGAGATGGAGAGCAGAAGGAAGTCTATTGTTCTACTCTTCAGTATATCCGGCAGCTTCATACTTCTGTGGTCGGTGTACCTTTTATGTTTTTTTGGTTCTGCAGATGGGTTAGATAATGATTCTTATTATACCTTCGGAAGAATTGGAAATATGCTGCGGAATTTAAGTTGCTGCACAAACACATTTATTTATGTGGTGACTCAGTCCCAATTCAGAGACCAGTTGAAGAGCGCGGTGAAATATCCAGTAACATCAATTATTAATTTGATTAATAAACGATAACATTGAAAGCAGCTCAATGATCCAATCTACAGAGCAGGAGGGGACCACTGGAGGAAGGAAAAGAAAGGACCTGGAGGATTCAAAACCTCAAACAGCTAATCACACAGGCAGGGAGATCGCCCATCGATATATTTATAGATACATTCTACACATTTAGTAATGCATATTGGTGAAAAAAGAGAAATGTTGAAGCATCCCGTTCGCTGTGGTCAGATTTCACAAGATTACCAGGTGAAGTTGAATGCCACATTTTTTTAAGAGTGGAGAGTTCTGATTGGTCAGCAAGTGGACATTGAGCTTTTATTCACCTCCGTAACGTCACCTGATACCCTTCCTGTGTCAGCCCAGCAGCTTCACAAACCCTCGTCCATTCCATTGTTTTCTCCAGACACGAGGATGCCAATGGAATTCTGTCCGCCCTCCCACGTTCTACCCTCCGTAAACTCGCCATCAGCAAAATCTATGACTTACCTCATCTTGAGTCGAATTCACCAATCATTACCTCAGCTCACTGACTACTTATTTTCAGACCATAAGACCAAAAGACATAGGAGCTGAATTAGGCAACTCGGCACAGCGAGTCCCCTCCGCCATTCAATCATGGCTGCCATTTTTCTCATCCCCACTGCACTGCACTGCTCACATTTCTCCTCCCCCTCCGGGAAGAACCTGCTCATTCTGGTTCTGGTCAGCTGTGCTCTGTTCGCACCACGTTGAGCTGCATGAGGCTGATTCTTGTGCAGGATGGGGTTGGCGTTGTCCCTTCGCTTCAGAGTCCCACCCCACATCTGTCCCCTGTTCATCCTCCTATTTCCGTCCGGTACAGTCCAGTGGTGTTTGGGCTCTGTCCAGAAACTTTCCATACATTTTCCAACAGAGTCTCCTTTCTTTACTGTGTGTATTCATCAGGTCCCCTCGTAATCTCGTCTCTGGGACCCCGGGGTATCCAACTGGCCCTTTGCGGAGGAAGTGCTTTCTTTGCAGATGTTTCATTTCCTGTTCTATCATCAGTTCCCACTCCTCCGTCAGTTCGTCCAGTGCCGCTAGTCTGTGCCCTACATAATAGTCCCAAACTGTCAATGTGTCGCCGTCCCATCTCCATTTCCTGAAGGAGGTGTCTAGCATGGCCGGCGGAGGGGAGGGGGATGTGATTTCTGCAGATTGGCGCCGTGTGGACATCCTTGTCAGCATGAAGTGCTACCTTCATTGGGCCCACGTTTTCAGTGTGGTCGCCACCACTGGGCTTGATCTGTTTTTAGGGTAATGGGGTGCCCAAAGCCCGGAGGATCATCCCCTTGCAGGAGGCTTACTCCATCCACACCCACTATGAGTTGAGTTCGTTTACCCTGCAAGTTTGGTAATGCCAAGCCACATGCTATTTTCCGCTTTGCAGTGCCCGTTTGGGAACTCTCGGGATCACCCCCCCCCCCTCCCCCACATACACACATAGGCGCCAAGATTAAACTGTCTAAGTTTGGAAACAAGCCTTGGGGATGAATCATGGTGTGGATCAAAACAGGAAGAGGAACCTCGGCAGCACGTTGGTCTTGATGGTCTGCACTCTCCCCGCCAGGGACATTGGGAGTGGGTACCACCTCTGAAGGTACTTTATGATTTCCTCCACCAGGCTGGTCAGGTTCCAGTCTCTGGCTACCTGGATATCCAGGTATCGGAATCTGTTCTGTGCTGTTTTGAACGGGAGCCCATACAGCTCAGTCCCTCCCCCATTTGAGCTCACTGGGAATGCCTCACTTTTGCCCAGGTTGAGTTTGTACCCTGAGAAGGTTCCGAAATCTTTCTGGATCTGCATGGCTGCTTTCAGTCCCTCCTGTGGCTTTGAGACCTACAGGAGCAGGTCATCCGCTTAGAGTGAAACCCTGTGCTGTCTGACTCCCCTTTGAATGCCTTTCCAGCTTTCCGCATCCCACAAGGCTATCGCCAGGGATTCGATTGCTAGCGCGAACAAGAACGGGGACAACGGACATTCCTGCCTTGTGCCTCTTTGTAGCTGGAAGTATTCAGAGCTGGTGGTGTTGGTTCGAACGTTGTATAAGGGTCTCACCGAGGTGGTGAAACCCACTAGCCTAAACCGTTCCAGTACCGCGAGGAGTTACTTCCATTCGACTCTGTCAAAGGCCTTCTCTGCATCCAGAGAGACGATCGCCCCTGGTGTTCTCTCCCTGAAGAGGTAGGTGGGGCATCATTATTACGTTCTGCAGCTGCCTCAGGTTCGCAGTGAGTTGCCTTCCCTTGACAAAGCCCGTTTGGTCCTCTGCGCCCATCTCTGGTATGCAGCTTTCCAGCCTTTTGGCCAAGGTCTTGACGAGTATTTTCATGTCTACATTTAGCAATGTAATGGGTCTATATGATCCTCATTCCGTCCTGTCTTTATCCTTTTTGTGGAGATGCAGGCGTTGGACTGAGGTGAGCACAGTAAGAAGTCTTACAACACCAGGTTAAAGTCCAACCGGTTTGTTTCAAACACGAGCTTTCGGAGCACTGCTCCTTCCTCTATTCAACTGACGGTCCCCCGTGTTAGACGGAGTTGGTGCACTGCTTTCCCGGTGGGTAGAAGGTTAAAGTCCATTTGTCGCCTTTTCATCTCCTGCAGCAGCTCTATGGTCGGGGCCTCGGAGTACTTTGTGCCGACCTCGAAGATGGAGTCGACCAGCTGTTGCCTGGCCGCCCTCTCTTCCCTATCTCTGCTTGCCATGGTAGGCTATTATCTCTCCTCTAATTATGACGTTTAGTGCCCTCCAGAATGTGGGAGGTGAGGCCGCCCCGTTCTGGTTGTTAATAACATAATTGCCCATGGCCCGCGATGTTTTCTGGCAGAAGGCATTGTCGGCCAGGAGGTCCGTGTCCAGCCTCTATGTGGGGCGCTGGGCACATCCATGTAATGTGGAGCGTGGTCGGAGATGACGATCGCGGAGTATTCCGCTCCTTTAATTCCTTGAAGCACCGAGTTCCCAACTGCAAATGAGTCGATGCGGGTATATATCTTGAGTACCTGCGAAAAGAACGAGTGTAGGAACCTCCATAGGTCCACCGAACCCATCTGCTCCATGAATATTCCCAACTTCCGAGCCATGCCTGTCTTTCTCCCCGTTCTGGTGTTTGATCGATTAGCCAGTGGGTCCTGTACAGTTAATATCGCCGCCCCCCCCCCCCCCCCCATAATCAGTCGGTGTGTGTCGTTGTTGGGGATTTCCGCCATGGTCTTTTTTATAAATTCTGTGTTGTCCCAGTTGGGAGTGTACACATTTACCAGTACCACCGGTCTCCTGCCAGGATACCGCTGACCATGATGTACCATCCCAATGGGTACGTAACCATCTTGGTCTCCATATACATCGCCCTCTTGCTGATCAGTATGGCTACTCCCCTAGCCCACCTCCCGTAGCACGAATGGTACATCTGTCCCACCCAGCCCTTCCTTACCAGCAGTCGGGCCTTCTCCCTCAGGTGTGCCTCCGGTAGGTAGATTATGTCGGCCTTCAGGCTTCTCAGGTGGGCGAAGACTGTGGATCATTTCACCGGGACATTAAGTCCCATTACGTTCCAGATAACAATCCTGTTGGGGAGGGGGGATTTACCCCCCCCCCCTCCCATCCTGCAAGATCAAACGTACTTACCTGGTGGACGTGTCCCTGCATTCCGGGGTCTCCCGTTGCCCAGGGGGCACCCAACACGGCCTCTAGTTACGTGTCTGCCACGTGGGTGTGCCCGTGCACTCCGAGGTCTCCCATTGCCCAGGGGCCCACCCTGGTGGCTGCTTGCAACGTCATCTTGGTTCCTCGCTCTGCTCCATGCCCGTCGAGGTCTGTGTCTGTCCCGTTACCGAGCCTTATCTGTCTTTTTGTTCCCTTTCTGCTCTGTGCATCCCCCCGTCTTTGTTCCCCCCTTCCTTAACCGCCCCCCCCCCCCGGTCCCCATCACTCTGCCACCCCCCCCCCCAGTCTTCTTCCCCCTTCTGCCCTCTCCCCCCCACCTTTGGCCAGACGCTCCCTCTCCCCTAAGAGATGCTCGCGGCTTCCCTTACTGCCTGCCTTCCCGTGCGAACCCTCCTCGCTAGTCAGGTGGCTCCCCTCCCAGTGCTGGTCTCGACCTGGCCCTGTTTTACCTACCCCTCTCCACCCCCTATCCCTCCCACTTGCCTGCTTCCCCTATTCTCGCTCCCCTTTCCTGTTTCCCATCTGCAAACTGAGAAAGGGGACGAACAGGAAAACGAGTCAGCAGTACCGCGCAAAAACATCGTCCATGTTACAATCTTTCTTTCCGCTCCGTCCCCATTTTTTCCCCAGTCCTGGAATCGGCGCATCTTTGCAATTATCGCCCTTGGTTGCTCCCCAGTATTGGGGTTAGGTCGGAGCGACCTGTGTGCCCTGTCCCTCTCTGGGGGATTTGGAAAGCCTTCCCTCCCAATTAGATTGCCCAGTCGGGTCCCTCCCCTCAAACTCCTCTGGCAAAGGAGCCATCTTCTTCATCTCGGTCTCCAAAGCCATCATCCTGTCGCTGTGGTCCGTTGATGCCTTCCTCTGGTCCAGGAGCGTGTTCTCCTGGGCCACCACCTTCCGTCCCAGGCCCTCTATCTTCTGCTGAAGGGTGGCTATCGCTTCCGTCACCATCTTCTTCATCACCACCTGGAACTCCGTCATGTTCGCTTCTTTCATAGCGGTCAGTTCCTTCTTCAAAACGTTACTCCTGTGTTGCTGCCTGCTCTTCTCCGCCGTTCAGGTCGCCGATCTTTCCTAATCCACCTAACCTGCACATCTTTGGGCTGTGGGAGGAAACCGGAGCACCCGGAGGAAACGCAGACACAGGGAGAACTTGCAGACTCCGCGCAGACAGTCACCGGAGGCCGGAATTGAACGTGGTACCCCTGGAGCTGTGAGGCAGCAGTGCTGACCGCTGTGTCGCTCATTTAGGCTGGGGAGCCAAAGAGATTTGACACATTTAACCTTTATTTAAAAACACTCGTGACTTTGATAAATCCACTCACTGTTCGCCTGTGCTCCAGGCAAATAGAAACAAACATGTAAACTGTACTAACGAAGCCATTAAAATGCAGAATGCTGCTTGGGAAGCTGCACTTTCCACTCCCAGCTCGGTAAAATCCTGTGTATTGCTCTCCTGAGGGTCTGCAGGGATATCACAAATAGGAGGAGCAGGAACCTCTACTGGATGGAATGCTTCAACATTCAATATGTTCATATTAATTGTACCTTCCTGAACTGTCCTTTTTTCCCTTTGTGCTCACAGAACCCCGGGATATCTCCCATCAATATAATCCCATCGGTATAATCAATACAAATCCCACATGGACTTCAATAAAGCCTTTGAAAGGTACCTCATGGCAGACTGGTACAGAAGGTGAAGTCAAATGCGATCAGATGTGAGCTGGCACGATGGACACCGAACTGACTCGATCATAGAAGACTGAGGGTGGCAGTGAAAGGGTGCTTTTGTGAATGGAGGGCTGCTGTTTGCAATATCTATAAACGATTTGGAGAAAAACGTAACTGGACTGAATAGTAAATTTTCGGATGATGCAAAGGTTGGTGGGATTGCGGATAGCAATGGGGCTGACAGTGGATACGGCAGGCTATCGATCGGTTAGAGACTTGGGCGGAGAGATGGCAGATGGAGTTTCCTCCAGACAAATGTGAGGTACTGCATTTTGGAAGGTCTAATACAGGTGGAAAATAAACAGTAAATGGCAGAACCCTTAAGAGCATTGATAGGCAGAGAGATCTGGATGTACAGGTTCACAGATCACTAAAAATGGCAACGTGGGTGGAGAAGGTAGTCAAGAAGGCACGCGGCATACTTACCCTCATTGGTCAGGGCATTGAGTATAACAATTGGCAAATCATGTTGCAGCTGTAAAGAACCTTAGTTAGGCCACACTCGGCATATAGTGTTCAATTATGACCGCCACACTACCAGGATGTGGAGACTTTGGAGAGGGCACAGAAGAGGTTTACCAGGATGGTATGGAGAGCATTTGCTATTTGGAGAGCTTAGATAAACTCGGTCTGTTCTGACTGGAACAATGGAGATTGGGTGATGACCTGAAAGAAAATTATGATGGGCATGGACAGAGTGGATAGTCAAAGCTTTTTAACAGGATGGAAGAGTGAATTACTAGGGGGCATCGGTTTAAGGTGCGAGGGACAAATTTTAGAGGAGATGTGAAAGGAAAGTTGTTTTACACAGAGGGTGGTGGGTGCCTGGAACTCGCTGCCGGAGGAGGTGTTGAAAGCAGGTACGATAGTGATATTTTAGGGTCGTCTTGACAAATACATGAATAGGATGGGAATAGAGGGGTACGGAGCACGGAAGTGTGGAAGGTTTTAGAAGGGCAGCATGGTCGGCGCAGGCTTGGAGGCCCCAAGGGCCTGTTCCTGTGCTGTAAATTTTCTCTGCAAGAAGTCTTACAACACCAGGTTAAAGTCCAACAGGTTTGTTTCAAATCACTTGCTTTCGGAGCACTGCGCCTTCCTCAAGTGAATGAAGTGTGTTTGTAAGTGTGTGTTTGTATCTTTGAGTGCATGTGCGTTTGTATGTGTTTCAACACCATGATCCCAGCCAAGCGCATCTCAAAGCTCCAAAACCTAGGACTTGGCTCTCTTTTCTGCAACTTGATCCTCGATTTTCTCACCAACAGACCACAATCAGTAAGAATGAACAACAACACCTCCTCCAAAATAGCCCTCAATTCCGGGGCCCCGCAAGGCTGCGTACTTAGCCCCCCGACTCTATTTCAGATCCAGAGCCTGAAAAGATTTAATCATTTGGACCCATTCTGCCTCGTAAGGGGCTAGCCGCGCAGTTTCAGCAGCCTGGATATAGGAGTAGCGCGTGGTGGCATGTTCATGAAGCACACAGGTCTCAATGGCCGTGGAGAGAGTGAGCTGCTTTACTTTTAGTAGCTGCTGGTGCAGGGGCTCAGATTGAACACCAAAAACCATCTGGTCACGGAGGATGGAGTCAGAGGTGGACCTGTAGTTTCAAGACTGCGCAAGGACGTGGAGGTGGGTGATAAAGGACTGGAAAGGTTCGTCCTTCCCCTGAATTCGCTGCTGAAACATGTATCTCTCGAAGCTCTCGTTGACCTCGACCGCACAGTGGCTGTCGAACTTCAGAATTATGGTCTTGAACTTCGATTTGTCCTCCCCCCTCAGCAAAGGTGAGCGAGTTGTAGATGTGCAGAGCGTTGTCACCGGCTGTGAAGAGGAAGAGAGCAATCTTCTGTGCGTCCGAGGCAGCTTCCAGGTCCCTGGCTTAGAGGTACAGCTGGAAGCGCTGTTTGAAAAGTCTCCAGTTCGAGCCCAGATTCCCTGCAATGCGGAGAGGAGGCGGCGGGCGAATGGAGTCCATTCTGCAGGATGGCTCGAGAGTGGTGGAAGGCAGATCACTGAAAGGTAGTTCTCAGAAGTGCGAGCATCCCACAACTTCTGGTACCATGAAGTGTTAGCTAGTGTAGACTTGAGAGATGAACGGACAGTTCCAACACTGATGAAGGTTCAACTCAATTTTATTAGCTACTTCTAACTAACTGACACACGATGACTGTGGGTCTAAATGATGCTAACTTAAACTGGAGACCTAAGCCTTGTCCGAAACAGTTGATTCAGTACGTGTTGTAAGGCTGCTGGGCTGGATGAGTTCTTGTTACACAGGCAGCACCCAGAATGAGCGGGACCCATGGTGCCCTCTGCCTTTATAGTGTGTGTATTCTAACTAGTGATTGGCTGCGGTGTGTGTACATGTTGATTAATCATTGTGTGTGTCCATCAGTGTGTGTCTGCACCATGATTTACTGGTGTATATTATGACAATACACACACGACTGCATGGCAAAATTTTGTTCAAACTCCATCTACAAGTTTGCTGACGATACGATAGTGGGCTGGATCGCAAATAATGACGAGTCAGAATACGAAAGGAATTGAGAATCTAGTGGAATAGTGCAGCGACAACAATCTCTCTCTCAATGCCAGCAAAACTAAAGAGCTGGTCATTGACTTCAGAAAGCAAAGTACTATACACACCCCTGTCAGCATCAAAGGGGCCGAGGTGGAGATGGTTAGCAGTTTCAAATTCCTTGGGGTGCACATCTCCAAAAATCTGTCCTGGTCCACCCACGTCGACGCTACCACCAAGAAAGCACAACAGCCCCTATACTGCATCAGGAAACTAAGGAAATTCGGCATGCCCACATGAACCCTTACCAACTTTTACAGATGCACCATAGAAAGCATCCTATTTGGCTGCATCACAGCCTGGAATAGCAACTGCTCGGCCCAGGACCGCAAGAAACTTCAGAGAGTCGTGAACACCGCCCAGTCCATCACCTGCCTCTCTTTGCGCGAGTGTGTTTTTGTGTGTGAGTGCGTGTGTGTCAGAGACGCATGGCTGGTGATGAACAAAGTGACATTTTCTGAGGAAACAATTTGACACTGCTTTAATTTTTGTAATTAATCTTTGTTTATTGAATTACCACACACACATTGTCAGATTACAGTTAGTCAGAATGGTGACCTACCCAGCTGGTGAGCAGATAGTTGAGGAACCTCAGTGGAACATCACAGTCTCCCCTCAGCGAATTGTTAAAAATCAGAACACCATCGATTTCAGAAAAGATTGCGAGGACACATGCGGGCTCGGTCCGTTTCTCTAACTCTCCTGAATTTTGAATAATCTTTACTTCACTCCACCTGGTCTCTAATATTCACGCAGCTTGGAGATCTGGGCCATGAGCGGACGGAGGAATGCCAGGGTTTGGACAGGAGAGAAGAGGAAAATGACCAACCAGACTGGTAACAGTGGGGGAGGGACTTTGGTTAATGTGGTGAGAGCAGAGAAGCTGGGATTGTCCTCCAGGCACCGAATGTGAAGGGAAGATGTAAGAGAGGTGTTCAAAATCAGGATGAGTGTTGACAGAGTGAATAAGGAGGGACTGTTTCCAGTGACAACAGGGTCTGTAACACGAGGAAACAGATTTAAGCTGACCAGAGGCGACATGAGGAAACTTGGCTCCACGCGGTGAGTTGCTGTGATCTGGAATGTGCTGCCTGACAAGGCAGTGGCAGTGAATTCACTCGCTAAATTCCAAACTGAAATGGATTGAATATTTGAAGGTGCAACTTCCGCAAATCTACTGGATTTGGGAAAAAATAGATTCCTTTTCACCACACCTGGCCAGATGGGTGAAATTCCCCCTTCCTCCTCTGGAGCATTTTGTGATCACAGTTTCTGATGACATTGTGCAGATCCACAACTCTTCCAGGAAGTCACTTGGAGGCTCAGTTTGACAGATGGAAATGTAGCAGGGATGTGACTGGAAGCCATTGCAGATAGAACAGAACAATCCTGAGCAGCAAAGAAATACTTGCAGCTACTCCCATCTCCTTGACCAGCCATAAAATGGACAGTTATCTTCAGAACATCAGAAGGTAGTGTGAGAAAGTGCAGAAGGATTAGCCATGATCCTGCTCAATTGAGGGCCATATGGCCTCCTAGTTCTTAATGTATTCTTTCCCCGCTGTCCCAATTGACATTCCAAATGCAGGAAGACATTTTAACTGAAGGGGTACATTTTCAAGATATATGACAGTTACCGAAGACCAGATATTTGCCCTATCCACCACAAATGACCACGTTGATTCCAGCGATCGCCACACTTTCCACATTGATGTCTGGAGGGCGAGCGAGTCATTAAACATCCAGCAGAAGGTTTCAATGGCGACTCACAGACAGCATCTGCAAATCATATTCCTTGTTCACACAATTGGATCGAGACAAATGATCCCACGGGGTGTGAAAACAAAAGTTATTGAGGAGTTTACAATACCCTCGACACAAAGGGAAATAATGCGATTTCGTGGCATGAGAGGATTTTACCATAAATTTGTGCCAAATTTTAGCAGCGTGGTTGCTCCACTGATGGACTTGTTGAAGAAGCGCAGCAAATTTTAGTGTACAGCGGAGTTTCAACAGGCATGTGAAAAGGCGTGGGAAGTCTATGCTAAACACTGCTCCTGTGTTGGAGAATTACAAGACGCTTTGTGATCGGATCGAATGAAAGTATCTGACCTTAAAGGAAGATGCTGAAGCGTGGAGAAATGGATGGCTTGCTCGGAGACCTTCTTGTCCACAGAGACGGTTAATCAAGAGGCATTCCAGCTGCAGGAAAGCAAATAACTGAAATCCACTGTACTATTATCAATGCTGTTTGGTAAAACCCGTTTTTTGGTTTATGGGATATTGTTATTGAATTGGAACAGTTAATGGGGAATTCATTAAGGGTTATACATCGATTACTGTAGCAGTCTGGGGTCTTCATGGTTTTGGTTGATAAATAGCCTTACAGTGGGCGTTTATACAAATGTTAACTAAATTCATAGAATAAAGTGTGTTTTTTTGATTAAAATTGCCTAAGAACTCTGTTGCACAACACCTGAAATACAGGCTCTTGTGCTTATCCTACCAAAATCATTAAACAGTTATGTGTCTGGTGAACTTCATCATGTACTTTGGTGTTTTCTAAACGCTGGCCCATAACGCAACATAAAGTTGGTATACCACAAGGAGGGCATTTGTTTCAGAGCGGTTTACCTGGCGAGGCTCCGGGCCAAGACAAGGACTTCTTTTTGAGACACCTGAAGAGGTTGAGGACGTTATCAACAAAGATGGACTGAGGTCCAATTAAACGCGAGGTGTAGTCGTGTGGATATCTTTATTTGCAGTTTCTTGTCAACGCTGCGGGCTGAAGGGGTGCTGGGTTTCACTATATATGGTTCTTGATAATCGGTTGTTGAAGTGTTTTTTCTTCCGAGTTGAAGGAATAATTACATGTTGTACAGTTGATGGATCTGAATCGTTTCCCTCCCCAGAAAGTTAATTCGCATTTTGGCCTTGATCTTGTGGCATTTATTGTCCTGATGGGAACTACCTTGCGAGCAACGCATAATGCAGGCAAACAGGAGAGTGGTAGGGGGGAGCGGCAGTGTAAAACCAGGACTAATAGGTTTGGCGTGGTTCGGGTTTGAGTTGGGAGAGGGGAAGGAGTGAGCAGAAATTTGTAACTGGAACCACATCGACTGATCTTGGAAGGGGCTTTTAACTGTGTTTTGAAACCCAGAAATATCTGGGTCTATCGACGATTGCAACCGTGCTACAAACTTTCATGAAGCAGGTGGGAGGGAGGGGACAAGGGGAGATTCCTACATCCACATGATTGGGAAATCTCGTATTTCTCACATGTACATGCGGTCTACTCAAGAAATCTCTCTTTTGTTTGGTAAGTCTCTGTTCCTGGGTTGTCTTAAAAGTAGAATATTTGGCGATAGTGATCTCTGATCACGCTCCACATTTGGTAGACAGGGAGCTGGAGACATGCCCTATCAAGCAGGCCCCATTGATACTAGATGTGGCACTATTGGTTGAGAAGGGGTTCTGCAATCGCATGGCCGCGGCCATTGAGGAGTACATCAGGTTTAACAACAATGGATCTGTCTCTTCCTCTACACTGTGGGAGGCGCTTAAGCCGGTGATTTGAGTAGAGGCGATCTTATATAAAGCATAGTTACATCGGGCAGTGAGGGAGCGTTTAGTGTGAGAGATCCAGGAAACAGACCGCCGCTACTAGGAGGCTCATCCTCCGGAGCTGTTTGCTACCAGGAAGTGGCTTCAGGTGCAGTTTGACTTGCTATCCACTGGAAGGGTCGAGCAGCAGCGCCGGCGCGAGGGGCGTGGGGTATGATCACCGGGAGAAGGCAGGTCATCAGTTGGTTCCCCAGCTGAGGCAACAGGCGGTCTCTCTGGACCTAATGAAGTCCGAGTACTGGAAGGGTGGATTAGTGACAACACCGAGTGGCCAATGTGGCTTTTCAGACCTTCGCCAGGATCTGTAATGGTCAGCGCCACTGGACTGAGTGTGAGATCTGATGGAGTTTCTGGATAGGTTGCTCCCCGAGAGGAGGAGGGTTGGGAGTAGCTGGCGACCCCGCTAGTACCAGATGAGATGAGAGTGATTGGATTGATGCAGAAGAATAAAGCCCCGTGCACTGATGGGTATCCGGGTGAATTTTACAGGTAATTATATTTCGAGCTAGGACCAGCAACGGTAGATATGTCCAATGATGCTGTAGCTCGAGGTTACCTGCCAGATATGCTGATACAAGCCTCCCTCTCCCTTATTTTATGGAAAGATAAGGACACAACAGAGTGTGGTTTCTACAGGCCCATTTCACAGCTAAATGTGGATGCCAACACGGATGGAGAAGGTAGTCAAGAAGGCATATGGTATTCTTGCCTGCATTGGCCGGGGCATTGAGTGTAGGAATTGGCAAGTCATGTTGTAGCGGTATAGAAACTCAGTTAGGTCACACTTGGAGTATAGTGTTCAATTCTGGTCGCCAAGCTACCAGAAGGATGTGGAGGCTGGAGTGTGTTTGCAGATGAGATTTACCAGGATGTTGCCTGGTATGGAGGGCATTAGCTGTGAGGAGAGATTCAATCATCTCGGTTTGTTCTCACTGGAATGACGGAGGTTGAGGGGCGACCTGATAGAGGTCTACAAAATTATGAGGGGTATAGACAGAGTGGATATTCAGATACTTTTCCCCACAGTAGAGGGGTGAATTACTCAGGGGCACATGTTTAAGGTACGAGGGGCAAGGTTTAGAGGAGATGTACGAGGCAGATTTTTTACAGAGAGAACAGTGGGTGCCTGGAACCCACTGCCGGAGGAGGTGGTGGAAGCAAGGACGATAGTGACGTTTAAGGGGCATCTTGCCAAATACATGAATAGGATGGGAATAGAGGGATACGGACCCCGGAAGTGTAGAATAGTTTAGTTTAGATGGGCAGCATGGTCAGTGCAGGCTTGGAGGGCCGAAGGCCTGTTCCTGTGCTGTACTTTTCTTTGTTCTCACAGGACCATTTCACAGCTAAATATGGATGCCAACAAACTGGCTAAGTTACTTCCTTTGCGGTTGGAGCCAAGTGTCCCAGATATAGCGGTGGGGGACGAGACGGGATTTGTGAAGGGTCGGCAGCTCTTCTCTATTATACACCGGGTTCTGAATGCTGCCCTCGTGCCTTCTTTGGCAGTATGTGATTAAAGCTATGAATGCAGAGAAAGCATTCGACAGAGTGCAGTGGAAGCACCTCATTGAGGGACTTGGATTCGGGCAGAAATGTGTGTAACTGCTAGACACGAATCTCGGGGCGCGCGTTCGCTTCAAGGCAACAATGTTGTGATATTTTCCTCTGAGCAGGGGTACAAGACAGGGATGTCCATTGTCAGCGGTCCATTTCGATCTGCCGATAGAACCTCTGGCACTGAGGGATTCTGAGGGATGGAGGGGGATTGATCAGCTTTATGATGATGACCTGCTCCTTATGTCATGGATCCGGTCTGCTCTATAGACGGGTTGATGAGGCTGCTGAGCCTTTTGCTTCTTTTCGGGCGGTAAATTAATCTGGGAAAAGTCAGTACTTCCTGGTTAGTCCACCAGAAGGGCTGCTGATCTGGGGGCATTGCACTTCCGCCTGAGCAGAGGTAGTTTCTAGTATCTGGGCATGCAGGTTTCATATTATTAACATAGGTTTCATAAGTTAAACTTTCTAAGTTTGTTTGACAAAGTGAGACTTGATTTACAGAGATGTAGTAGCCTGTTTTCCCTGGTGAGCAGAGTTTAAAATGAACTTTCTGCCGAGGTTTCTTTTTGTGTTCCCAATTTTTCTTGCTAAATCGCTCTTTGATGGAGTGAACAAGTAAGTGAATGCCTTTATATGGCGGGCAGGGTGCCGAGAATTCACAGGGTGTACTTCCAGAGGGGCCAACAGTCGGATGGCCTAACAGTATGTAATTTCCTCATATATTACTGGGCGGACAAGGCGGAGAAGGTGTTCGGGTACGACACATACTCGGACATCATGTGGGGGAGGTTGGAGGCAAGGTCATGGAGAAGGTCGAGCCTTTCTGCCCAGTAACGACACCATTGCCACTCTGTATAACGGGATATACCACAAACCCAGTGTTTATCTCCACCTTGAAGATATGGAGACAGCTCAGACAACATTACAAGACCAGTGCCATGTCACTATTGGATCCTTTCAATGGTAACCAATTGTTTCGCCACCGGGTTTGGATCCAACATTTAAGGCCTGGGAAGGAGTTAACGTGCTTCAGAGACCTGTTCATAGATGGATGGTTCGCCAGTTGGGAGGAGTTCTCGGCAATATTCCAACTATCAAGGTCACACTTTTTTCAACAGTTCAATAATTTCAATTGCACAATTTAGTCCGCAGTCACAGCTTGCCCTATTCGGGGCAATCTTACGTTAGCAAATACTCGGGGGGGGGGGAGTGGGGGGGGGGGGTATATTGAACATGTCTGAACGGGCCATCACACTGGAATCTTCGTGGCTTGATCAGGTGATGGAGAAATGGGAGGAGGTGCTGGGACCATCTGAGATGAGGTTGTGTGGAATGAGGCCCTCTGTTGGGTAAATTCCACCTCACCCTGCGCGGGGTTCAGACTCATCCAACTCATGGTGGAAATGAGAGCTGAGATGTTTTTTTCCTTGCTGTTTTAGTGAGAATAAAGAAAGCAATTAAGGGTATTGAATTCACTGTGTTGAGCAGGATTGTTTAAGGAGTGATTGTACGTTATTTTCAAGTGTGATGTTAAGTATATTTTAAATCTGTGTCAGTAATAAAGTTTGTTTTAATATCCCCATTTCTTTGTGTAATCATTCCTGGAGTGAGGTAACCCATTCCTCACAGTCTTACGAAATTAAAATTGCGTATTGGAGTTTTTGATCGGTGTCTGAGTTTCTATTGGGCTCCGGTCTGGCATCGTTCAGATCGTGGTTTCCACATCTAACTTTGCTTTCAACTCGTGCATTGTATTCAGGCCTCTGCAGTCTCAGGGGAACAGAGGTACGTTGGAGAGAGCGTCAGCCCTCACTGTCACTGTCAGGGGAGCATGTGCTGGTTATTTTTGGACCATAGTTAGTTGGATCTCCTCTCAGCTGCCAGAATGAAAATTGAAACCACACCTAAACCTTGGGCTTCTGAAAAACATATCGTTGTGATCAGATACATCACTGCCTGTTGGCATATCAGGAGCGGCTGAGGACTCTGGGTCTGTACTTGATGGAGATTAGAAGGATCAGGCGGGTATCATTGAAATTGACAGAATACTGAGAAGCCTCGATAGGGTGAACGGAACAGGATGTTCCCTCTTATAGGATGGACTAAAACCCAAGGGCACAGCCTCATACTGAAGGGATGAGGGGGAATTTCTTCAGCCAGAGGGTGGTGAATCTAGGGAACTGTTTGCCGCTGAAGGCTGTGGATGCAAAATCACTGTGTCTTTAAGACAGAGATCGATTGGTTCTTGAATATTAAGAGGATCCTGGCTGATGGGGACAAGGCAGGAGAATATGCATGAGAAACATACTGGATTGAATTGAATGTGTTTATTGTCGCATGTTCCGATGTAGAGTGAAAATTGATTTTCAACAGATGATTTAGTACATGAAAAAAACACAACTTAATAGGGAAACACAAGGGATACTTTGTAAATAGATAGACACAGATATCGGAAGAATTATACAGGAGTGTAGTGTCAATCAGGTCAGTCCATAAGAGGGTCGTTTAGCTGTCTAGTAACAGCGGGGAAGACGCGGCTTTGAAAATATTCGTCTGAGTTTTCAGACTTTTGTATCTCTTGTCCGATGGAAGAGATTGGAAGTGAGTAAGCCGGGTGGGAGGGGTGTTTGACTGTGCTGCCTGCTTTCCCAAGGCAGCGGGACATCTAAATAGAGTCAATGGATGGGATGTGGGATTTTGTGATGGACTAGGCGTTGTTCATGACTTTCTGAAGTTTCTTGCGGTCTTGGGCCGAGCAGTTGCCATCGCAGGCTGTGATGCATCAGATAGGATGCTTTTTATGGTGCACCTATAAAGCTTGGTAAGAGTCAATGTGGACATGCCGAATTTCCTTAGGTTCCTGAGGAAGTATCGGCGCTATTGTGCTTTCTTGGTCGGAGCTTCGACGTGGTTGGCCCAGGACATATTTTTGGTGATGGACACACCTATGAATTTGGAGCTGTTACCCACCTCCACCTCGGTGCCGTTGATGCAGACAGGCATCTATTTTCCGACACCATTTTGCCAGAGCTGTGGGACATTACTATGGAGTGTTCACTCCTGGATTAGGTGCCGCGTGAACAGGATGAATGAGAGGATTGAAGGATGAGTAACATCAAATTTCACAGAAACACTGCTTTTCCAGTTCCTGCATCACTCAATCCCCCGCCGATACTTGTTTTAAAAATAATCCAAAACAACTTCTACTTCCCGACACGTGGTGAGAGGAAGTCCCCTACCTGTTACAATTGAAATTAAAGTGGGTCAATTTATGACATTGCAGCTTCACGTTCACCATCACCGAAGCATGATCATTATTTTACCTCCAGCATCAAGACTAAAAAATGTTATTTCCGAAGTCACGAAAATGTATTTTATTTTTTGCTTGATGCCTCATAGGAATAGATACATGAATGGCTGGCATAGCGGCACGGCAGTTAGCATTACGACCTAACACACACGGAAACAACCCCTGTCTGATATTCCCCTCTCACACACACACACAAACCCTGTCTTATATTCCCATCTCTCTCACACACAAACCCTGTCTGATATTACCCTCTCTCACACACACACAAAACCTGTCTTACATTCCCATCTCTCTCATACACAAACGCTGTCTGATATTCCCCTCTGTCACACACACACCCTGTCTGATATCCCCCTCTCTCTCACACACAAACCCTGTCTGATATTCCATTCTATGTCGCACACAAACCCTATCTGATATTCCCCTCTCTCACACACAAACACTGTCTGATATTCCCACTCTCACACACACAAACCCTGTCTAATATTTACCTCTCTCACACACAAACCTGTCTGACATTCCCCTCTCTCTCACACACAACCCCTGTCTGATATTCCCCTCTCTCACACACACACAAAACCTGTCTTATATTCCCATCTCTCTCATACACAAACACTGTCTGGTATTCCCCTCTGTTACACACAAACCCTGTCTGACATTCCCCTCTCTCACACACAAACCCTGTCTGATATTCCCACTCTCACACACACAAACACTGTCTAATATTTCCCTCTCTCACACACAAACCTGTCTGATACTCCCCACTCTCTCACACACTAAACGCTGTCTGATACTGCCGCTCTCACACACACACACAAACCCTGTCTGGTATTCCCCATTCTCTCTCACACACAAACCCTGTCTGACACCCCCCTCTCTCACACACTCAGAAACCCTGTCATATATTCCCCTCTCTCTCACACACAAACCTATCTGATAGTACTCTCTCTCACACACTAAACCCTGTCTGATATTCCCCTCTCTCGTTCACACAAAAACCCTGTCTGATATTCCCCTCTCTCACACACAAACCCTGTCTGATATTCCCCTCTCTCTCAGACACACAACCCCTGTCTAATATTCCCCTCTGCCACACACAAACCCTGTCTGATATTCCCCTATCTCGTTCACACAAAAATCTGTCTGATATTCCCCTCTCTCACACACAAACCCTGTCTGATATTCCCCTCTCTCTCAGACACACAACCCCTGTCTAATATTCCCCTCTGCCACACACAAACCCTGTCGGATATTCCCCTCTGTCAGACACACACCCCGTCTGATATCCCTTGCTCTCTCTCACACACACAAACCCTGTCTAATATTCCCCTCTGCCACACACAAACCTTGTCTGATATTCCCCTCTGTCACACACACACCCCGTCTGATATTCCCCTCTCTCTCACACACACAAAACTTGTGTGATATTCCCCTCCCTCTAACACACACAACCCCTGTCTGATATTCCTCTCACACACACACACACCCTATCTTATATTCCCCTCTTTCTCACACACAAACCCTGTCTGATATTCCACTCTCTCTCACACACAAACCATGTCTGGTATTCCCCTCTCTCACACACACAAACCATGTCTGATATTCCCCTCTCTCACACGCAAATCCTGTCTGATATTCCCCTCTCTCACACACACACAAA
Organism: Scyliorhinus canicula; assembly: GCF_902713615.1. Taxonomy (NCBI): domain Eukaryota; kingdom Metazoa; phylum Chordata; class Chondrichthyes; order Carcharhiniformes; family Scyliorhinidae; genus Scyliorhinus; species Scyliorhinus canicula. Next base: position 217,578,688 of record NC_052151.1, read on the forward strand.
TCCTTTCTGATATTCCCCGCTCTCTCTCTCATAAAACATATGATATTCCCCTCTCTCACACAAACCTAGTGTGATATTCCCCTCTCTCACGCACAGAAACCCTGTCTGATATTCCTCCCTCACACACAAAACCCGTCTGATATTCCTCTCTCTTACACACAACACCTGTATGATATTCCCCTCTCTCACACACACAGACCCTGTCTGATATTCCCTTCTCTCTCTAACACACAAACCCTGCATGATATTCCCCTCTCTCACACACACAAACCCTATCTGATATTTCTCTCTCACACACACACATGAACCGGTGCCTCCGAGCGGGGAGCAGGCTATGAGGTGATTATTGGACGGGCTGGAACTCCCGCGAGTGGAGCAGGAGAAGGTGCAGTGATTGTGGGCCCTGCTTGGCTGAGGGAAGTGCTGGATTGTGTGGGTTGAACGTAGGCGGGTAAGGCACCCGGTGTTGGTGGGTTTCCAACCGTGTTTTATCAGAAGTTTGGGTCGGAGCTGGGGCCTCTGCTTGTTGGGATGTTTAAACAGCCAATAGGGAGGAGGACCCCACGTTGTCAAGGACGTCCATATCACTGATGTTAGAAATGGACAAAGACCCGGAGCAGTGAGGGTCAAACTGTCAGATTTCACTGTTAAATGTGGACGCAAAGCTGTTCGCAAAGGTGCTGGTGTCACGGAGAGAGAATTGGGTGCTGGGCGTGGTAGGAGAGGACGTGAAGCGGCAGCAGCTGTCGGCGAATGGACACAGGCTGTTCGAAATTATACTGATGCCCTCGGAGGGGCAGGAATAGGAAGTGGTGGTAATGTAGCGGGGAAGGCGGGGACCAGGTTAAATGGGAATATCTGTTGGAGGTGTTGGGTTAATTTAGTTTCGGGAGGGGGTTTGTGAATTGGGTCAGGCTGTTATCAGACAACAAAAGCTAGTGTGGGGACGAATAGGATTAGTTGGGAGAGCATTGGGCTGCACCGGGGGATGAGGCACTGCTGCTTTCTGTTCTGGCTATAGAGCAGTTGGCAATGGCGGACAGGGCATTGGATGGATGAAGGGGGATTGAGCGGGAAAGGAGGAAAATACAGGGTCTCTTTGTGTGCAGATGACCTCCTGTTGCATAATCATAGAATTTATCTTCCGGTTGCGGCGGTGCGGCAGCTCCCGCTTTAATAGGACTTGTGGGCTCTTTTAAGGGCCCCAAAGGGCGCTGATTCGACGATTCCCGGTGGATAAAGGGGTCTGGAGCAAAACCCCCCGGGGTTTATGGTGCGGGTCGGAGTGGGGCGAGGCTAGAAACGGCAGCAGCTCCCCTGGAAAAGCGGGGGAAGGTGGACAAAATGGCAGCCGGTGGAGCCCCTGAGCAGTTGAGGCAGTGGGCAAAGGAGCAGTAGGCGGCCCTTCTGCGCTATTTCACGGAGCTGAAAGGGCAGTTGTTGGAATCCCTGAAGGTAACGACGAGTAAGCTGCTGGAGACCCAGACACCCCAGGGTGCAGCGATACTTGAGTTGCAGCAGCATGCCTCTGAGCGCGAGGATGAGGTTTCGGCCCTCGTGGGGGTGGAGATACACGAGGCGCTACACAAAAAGCGGCAAAATCAGTTTGAGGAGATGGAGTTTCGATCACGGAGGAAGAAATTGCGGATCTTGGGCATTGCGGAGGAGCTGGAGGGGTCGGACCTGCCGGTCTATGTGGCCATAATGCTGAACTCGCTGGTGGGGGCAGGATCCTTCTATCTGCCCCGGAGCTGGAGGGGGCTCCGGTGTACTGGCCAGGTGGCCTGAGGCGAATGAACCCCCGCGGGTAGTGCTGGTGCGTTTCCATCGGTTTTGTCAGTGACCAAGAGTGTATTCTGCGATGGGCCAAGAAAGTGAGGAATAGAAAGTGGGAGAATGCAGTAGTGCGTATCTACCAGGACTGGAGTGCGGAGGTGGCTAAGTGGAGGGCCGGGTTCAACCGGACGAAGGTGGTGCTCCATGGAAAGCAGGTGAAGTTCGGCATGCTGCCTCCTGCGCGCCTGTGTGTCATCTACAAGGACCGGCATTACTATTTTGACTCCCCGGAGGAGGCGTGGGCCTTTGTGCAGGGTAAAAAGTTGGACTCGAACTAGAGATTGGGGCTGTGGGAGTTTTTCTATTTCTGTATCACTGTTTATGCTGTTGCTGGTTATTCTGTTTGTTTATGTTTTTTCTCTCGCTTTCGGATGATGTTGGTTATGGTTTTGTGTTTTAAGGGGGGTATTGGGATTTGTGGTTGATCTGTGTTTTTGTTTGTACGGTGTTGGTGGATGGGTTGCGACTGCTGTTTGGGAGCTGCGTTGGTGGGGGGGGGGGTAGTGTGGGGCAGTGTGAAAGCACGGGTTTCCTCTGGTTTCCCGTGCTGCGGGACCAGGGGGGGTGGAGCTGGTGGCAAGGGGCGTGGCTATCAGATCCGTTTTCCCGCACTGAAGCGGTGCCAAGGAGCTGATGCAGGGCAGGAGGGGTGACCTAATATCGAGAAGGGTCGGAGTTAGGGCGGGAGCTGCCGGGGTCACCAGAAGTCAGCTGGCTCACGGGAGTACTATGGAGGGAACGTCGCGGCTAGGAGAGGTCCTAGCCTGGGAGGGAGGGATACGGGGTTGCAGTTGGATTTGCCAGGTAGGAGTTGGCATGGGCCGGGAGGGTCGGGGTGAGGTTCTATCGCCGTGGGGAACGGGCCGAATGGGTGCTGGCTAGGGACGAGCAGTCGATGGGCTATGGCTAGTCAACAGGGGAGGGGGGCGTGGTGCCCCCTGATCCGGCTGATTACGTGGAACGTGAGGGGGGTTGAATAGGCCGGATAAGCGGGCCCGGGTGTTTTCGCATCTGTAGGGCCATGCTCCAGGAGACCCACCTGAAGGTGGCGGGCCAGGTCCGTCTGAGGAAGGGGTGGGTGGGGCAGGTTTTCCATTCAAGGCTTGACCCGAAGAATCGGGGGGTGGCGATCCTGGTGGGGAAGAGGGTGGTGTTTGAGACGTCTGAGTTGGCGGCTGATAGTGGCGGCAGATATGTGATGGTGAGCGGTAAGCTGCAGGGGGAGAAGGGGGTGTTGGTGAATGTGTACGCCACAAATTGGGATGATGCTGGTTTCATGCGGCGTATGTTGGGCCACATTCCTGGCCTGGAGGTGGGGGGCTTGATCATGAGGGGGACTTCAATTCGGTGCAGGATCCCCTACTGGATCGTTCTAGTTCAAGGACAGGCAGGAGGCCGGCGGCGGCCAAGGTGTTGAGGGGGTTTATGGACCAGATGGGAGGGGTAGATCCCTGGAGGTTTGGGAGGCCGAGGGCTCGGGAGTACTCTTTTTTTCTCCCATGTGCACAGGGTTTATTCCTGCCTTGATTTCTTTGTTCTGAGTAGGGGACTGGTCCCGAGGGTGGAACAGGCCGAGTATTCGGCTATTGCGATTTCGGACCATGCTCCGCATTGGGTGGATCTGGAGATGGAGTGGTGCGGGATCAGCGCCCGCTTTGGCGTCTGGATGTGGGGTTGTTGGCTCATGAGGAGGTATGTAGGAGGGTCCGGGGATGTATCGAGAGGTACGTCGAGGTCAATGATACTGGGGAGGTCCAGGTGGGGATTGTGTGGGAGGCTCTGAAGGCAGTGACTAGGGGGGGCTGATCTCCATCCGAGCTCATAGGGAGAGGGGGAGAGGAGGGAGAGGGAGAGACTGGTGGGGTAGCTGTTGAGTGTAGATAGGAGGTACGGGGAGGCCCCGGAGGAGGGATTGCTGGGGGAGCGGCGTAGCCTGCAGGCCAGGTTTGATTTATTGCCCACTAGAAAGGCGGAGACACAGTGGAGGAAGGCGCAGGGAGCAGTCTACGAGTATGGAGAGAAGGCGAGCAGGATGCTGGCGCATCAGCTTCATAAGCGGGACGCGGCTAGGGAGATTGGTGGAGTGAAGGATAGAGATGGGAATGTGGTGCGGCAGGGGGCAGAGGTCAATGAGGTTTTTAGGACCTTCTGCAGAGAACTGTACCAGTCGGAGCCACCGGTCGTGGGAGGGTGAATGGAGAGCTTTCTGGATAGGCTGCGATTTCCAAGCGTGCAGGAGGAGCAGGTGGATGGACTGGGGGCACCGATCGAGTAGAAGGAGCTGGTCAGAGGATTTGGCCACATGCAGTCGGGGAAGGTGCCGGGAACGGATGGGTTCCCGGTTGAATTTAATAAGAAATACGCGGACCTGTTGGGCCCCCTGTTGATTAGTACCTTTAACGAGGCACAGGGGGGGGGGGGGGTTGCCCCCTTATTTCCCTGATCCTGAAGTGTGATAAGGACCCCTTGCAGTGTGGATCATACAGGGCAATTTCACTGCTGAATGTGTACGCCAAGTTGCTGGCGAAGTTCTTGGCCACTAGAATAGAGAACTGGGTGCCGGGGGTGGTACATGAGGATCAGATGGGATTTGTGAAGGGGAGGCATTTGAACACTAATGTGCGAAGACTGCTAAATGAGATAATGATGCCGGCAGCAGAAGGAGAGGCGGAGATTGTGGTGGCATTGGATGCGGAGAAGGCCTTTGACAGGGTTGAGTGGGGGTACTTGTGGGAGGTGTTGGAGAGGTTCGGGTTTGGGGTGGGGTTTCTTGAATGGGTGAGGTTGCTGTACGAGGCCCCGATGGCGAGTGTAGTGACAAATGGGAGGAGGTCCGAGTACGTCATGCTCCACCGTGGGACGAGGCAGTGCTGCCCTCTGTCCCCCTTGCTTTTTGCGTTGGCAATTGAGCCTCTTGCCATGGCTCTCAGGTAGTCGGGGAGGTGGAGGGGTTTGGTGCGAGGTGGGGAGGAGCACCGAGTGTCGCTGTATGCATACGACTTGCTGCTGTATGTAGCAGACCCGGTGGGGGGAATGCCGGAGGTGATGGAGATTCTTGCTGAGTTTGGGAGTTTCTCGAGCTATAAATTGAACCTGGACAAGAGTGAGCTGTTTGTTGTATACCCGCGAGATCAGGAGGAGGGGATTGGTAGGCTCCCGCTAAAGAGGGCAGTAAGGAGTTTTAGGTACCTGGGGGTTCAGGTGGCTAGGAGCTGGGGGACTCTGCACAAGCTTAATTTTACTAGGTTGGTGGAGCAGATGGTGGAGGAATTTAAAAGGTGGGACATGCTGCCGTTGTCGTTGGTGGGTAGAGTACAGTCCGTTAAAATGACGGTGCTCCCGAGGTTTTTGTTTTTGTTTCAGTGCTTCCCCATTTTCATTCCGAGGGCCTTTTTCAGGAGGGTGAACAGCAGCATTCTGGGATTTGTTTGAGTGCACGGGACTCCGAGGGTAAGGAGGGTCTTTTTGGAGCGGGGCAGGGATAGAGTGGGGTTGGCGCTGCCCAACCTCTCTGCGTACTATTGGGCGGCTAACGTCTCGATGGTACGTAAGTGGGTAATGGATGGGGAGAGGGCAGCATGGAGATGGATGGAGAAGGCGTCCGTGGAGGCACGAGCCTGAAGGCACTGGTAATGGCGCCGTTGCCGCTCCGTCCAACGAGGTACACTACGAGCCCGGTGGTGGCGGCTACCCTCAAGATTTGGGGTGAGTGGAGGTGACACAGGGGGGATGTGGGGGGCTCGGTGGAGGCCCCGCTGCGGGGGAACCACCGGTTTGTCCCAGGTAACATGGATGGCGGGTTCCTGTGGTTGCACAGGGCGGGCATTAGGAAGTTGGAAGGCATGTTCATTGACGGGAGGTTTGCGAGCCTGGGTGAACTGGAGGAGAAGTTTGATCTCCCCCCCGGGGAATATGTTCAGGTACCTTCAGGTCAAGGCGTTTGCTAGGCGGCACGTGGAGGGGTTCCCCTCGCTGCACCCACAGGGTGTAAGGGATGGGTTGCTTTCGGGGGTGTGGGTCGGGGATGGGAAGGCGTCTGACATCTACCAGGTGATGCAGGAGGTGGAGGAGGTGTCGGTAGAGGAGCTGAAGACTAGGTGGGAGGGGGATCTGCGGGAACAGATAGAGCAGGGAACATGGGCGGACGCCCTGGAGAGGGTGAACTCCTCCTCTTCATGTGCGCGGCTTAGCCTCATCCAGTTCAAGGTGCTGCACCGGGCCCACATGTCCGGGTCTTGGATGAGGAAGTTTTTTGGGGGCGAAGACAGGTGAGTCAGGTGAGTCCAGCGAACCATGCCCATATGTTCTGGGCATGTCCGGTACTGGAGGAGTTCTGGAAGGCGGTGGCGAGGACGGTGTCGAGGGTGGTATGATCCATGGTCAAGCCAGGCTGGGGACTCGCGATTTTTGGGGTTGGGGTGGAGGCGAAAGAGGCCGATGTTTTGGTCTTTGCGTTCCTAGTAGCCCGGCGGAGGAGCTTGCTGCAGTGGAAATATGCGAGACATCCGAGCATGGAGACCTGGATCAATGACATGGCGGGATTCATTAAGCAGGAGAGGGTCAAATTCGCCCTGAGGGGGTCGGTACAAGAGTTCTTTAGGAGGTGGCAGCCTTTCCTCGACTTTCTGGCTCAACGATAAGGAACTAGGTCAACAGCAGCAGCAACCCGGGGGGAGGGGGGAATAGAGGGATAGTGTTTCAGTTAATTTGCTTATTGATAATTTATTTTGTTGTTTATTAGGTTTGGGGGGGAGGGGTTGTTATATGCGTTGTTACGGGTGCCGGGGGATGTTTATTATTGTTATTGTTATTATTGTTCTGTTGATATACATTTTTCAAAAAATTCCAATAAAATTATATTTTTTAACAATTCATCGAATTTACAGTGCAGAAGGAGGCTGTTCGGCCCATCGACTCTGTACCGGTCTTTGCAAAGGCCACGCTAATTAACCCCATGCCTCCACCGATCCTCAGAACCCAGAAACCCCATGCCTTTTGCAGTCAAAGAGCAATTTATCCTCTACAATCCACCTATCCTGCACATCTTTGGACTGTGGGAGGAAACCGGAGCACACGGAGGAAACCCACGCAGACACGGGGAGAACGTGCAGACTCCGCACAGACAGTGACCCAGCGGGGGATAGGACCTGGGACCCTGGAGCTGGGAAGGAACAGTGCTATTGTGCACATATCTGACAGGGTGGGGCGTTTTGAGAGGATTCTGGGAATCCTGGGGGAATTTGACCGTTTCCCGGGATATAAATTGAAAATGGGGAAAAGTGACGAATTCCGGAAAAATGCCGGGTTGGGGAGATGAGGCTGGAGGAGTTGCTGTTCCGCGTCCTAAGGGTGAGTTTCTGTTCTTTCGGGTTACAGGTGCTGGTGACTTCGGCCCAGCTGCATGAGGCAAACCTGGCACAATTGGTGGAGGGATGGAGGCGGTCTTCACGAGGTGGAATGTGTTGCCCTTGACTTTGGCAGGGTGAATACAGACGGTGAAAATGACGATGCTGTCCAAGTTTGTGTTCACCCTTCACAACCTCCCCATTTTGTTCCTAGAATGGTGAATGGGGTGAGTTTGAGGTTGGTGTGGGCAGGAAAGGCCCCGGGGGAGACCAGTTTGAGGGCACTGTTGAGGTTGGTGTGGGAAGGAAAGGTCCCAGAGGGAGATCAGTTTGAGGTCACTGTTGAGGTTTTTGTGGGCAAGAAAGATCCCAGGGGGAGACCAGTTTGAGGGCACTGTTGCCGGCACCCCTGTCATTCCTGTCGCTCCGACACTCCATGATTTCGGAGGTGGTTTCGCTGTTGAGGGTTTGGAACCAGTGTAGGGAATGGGAAGACATGCCTCTGTGGGCGACAGCGGGGCTGCACACGAGTTTCCGGAGGTGGTGGCAGGTGGGGACAGAGTACTTCAGGTATTTGTTTATGGGAGGAAGGTTTGCCGGTCTGGAGGAGATTTCTCACTTGCCGAAGGGAACCAGGTTCAGGTACCTGCAGGTGATGGACATTGTTATAAAAGAGGTGCCGTCCTTTCTGCAGCTGTTACCTCCCGTGCTGCAAGACAAGACGCTGTCCGGGGATGACACTGGGGAGGGGTGATGCTGGATATATGTGGGGAGCTGATGGATAGGGAGGATGTCAGATGCCAGTGGGAGGAACAGTTGGGATGGAGTTGGGGGTGGGGTGTGGAAGGAATCCCTGTGGAGGGTGAATGCCTCCTCGTTGAGTGCGAGGTTAAGCCTCATCCCATTTAAGGTGGTGGACAGAGCACACATGACGGTCTTTCGGATGTGCCGGTTCTTTCGCGGGTGGAAGATGGGAGCGGGCGGTATGTTGAGGGGAGAGGAGTGGTGAATCTGTTGCAAATGTTTTGGATGTATTCGAGTTTGAGGTGGTTTTGGATAGGGTTACCAGATGTATTGTCCGAAATTCTGAACATCGGGGTGGGTCCGAGCCCGGAGGTGACGATAATCGGAGTGTCAGAAGATGCGGCAGTTCAGATGGGGAGAGTGGCCGGTGTCTAGGCCTTTGCCTCCCCGATAGCCCGGAGACAGATTTTGTTGAGTTGCGGGGACTGGGAGCCGCCAAAGGCGAGGGTTTGGGTAATAAAGCTGGCAGAATCTTTCCACCTGGAAAGATTTCAGATCGCCACACATGGAGTGGAAGAGGAGTTGACCCTGAGGTGGAAGCAGTTTATTCACTACTTTCAAATGAATGCATGTGTCAGCAGAGGCGGGGTCTGGGGGCGGGGTGTGGGGGAAAGGGGAGAATGAGTGTTTTGTTTTGTTTCGGGGGGAAAGCAAAAGAATGAGGTGGGTTTGGTCAGACGGAGGGGTGAGGATTGGAGTGTGGTGGTGGAGGAGTGGGTAGACGGCGAGAGTGAGTTGTTCGTTTGCTGAACTATTGCCCAGGTTTGTCTTTTGTCTTTTTGTAAATATGAAAAATGCCTTCAACAATAATATTTTTTGTAAAAAAAGTTGGATGTGGGAATTCCAGTAAATATTTCTGCACAGTCGATCCACTGAATTGGAGACAAAGAAGTGAAGGGAAGATTCAAAGATGGACTGGGTGCAAGAAGTGGAGCCAAGTAAATGGAACTCACTGTTCCATTTTCATGCTCAGTGTCTAAGGGGAAATTGACACAAATGCAATCATGAATGTATCGAAAATACAGGTGGGGATTCAGATAGAATGTTGCCGATGGAAAATGAAAACCGCTTATTGTCACGAGTAAGACTCAATGAAGTTACTGTGAAAAGCCCCTAGTCGCCACATTCCGGCGCCTGTTCGGGGAGGCTGTTACTGGAATTGAACCATGCTGCTGGCCTGCTTGGTCTCTTCCAAAGCCAGCGATTTAGCCCTGTGCTAAACAGGGTTGTCCAGCACTAGGTGTCACATTTTGAGGATGAGGGGTAAACATTTTAGGTCTGAGCTAACGAGCGTTGTCTTCACCCAGAGACTGGTGAATCTGTGGAACCTCACTACCACAGAAAGTAGTTGAGGCCAAGACGTTATATAATTCCAAGAAGGAATTAGGTATGCTCGTGGCTTAAGGAATCAAGGGGTATGGAGGGAAGGCAGGATCAGAATATTGAACTTGATGATCATTCATGACCACAATGAATGGCGTAGCAGGCACGAAGGGCCGAATGGCCTCACGCTTTTTGTATTTTCTTTGTGTGTTTCTCCGTATAACGAGGTGGCATCTGGAACCTATGTTGCTCTGAGCCGAGGAGAGATAGAGACAGATTGAGAATTTTGGCTAATTCTGGACACGATATTGAGGGACGATGCGAGGGTTTTAACACAGTGTGGATATTGATTCAGAGAAATTTCCTTGGCAGCTGACCTTCAGTCACGTGTAGGGATTAAAGAAACTGGAATTGTTCTCCGTCGAAAAGAGAAAGTTGAGATGAGATTTGACAGAGATGTTCAGAATAGTGGTGGGGTTTAACGGGACAGAGATATTCACAAAGGCAGGCGTGTCGAGAACCAAAGGACACAGGGTTAATCTGATTGGCCATAGAATCAAAGGCTGAATGAGCGAAATACAGTTTAACAGGGCACATGGTTAGTATCTGAAATGTGCAGTCGGAGAGTGTGGCGAAGCCAGATTCAAATCAGAAGCAAATTGAATAAGTAACAGGAGAGGCGATTTGCAGAACAATGACGAGGAGACCAGGATTTGAGATTAGCTGAGCTGATCTTGCAGCTATTTGACCCGAAATGACCAACTGCAGATTGATAAACATTCTGTGAGATTTTTATTCAATTAATTATTGAATCTCATTGCTCCAGGCTAAATAGAACAGTCACATTCCAGAGTACAGAGTTTCTGAAGGAACACTCTGACATTAATGATTTAATTTGTGAATGGTCAGTCAGAGTGAATGTCATCTCTGAAACAATATGAGACTAAGGAACACTTCTACCGCTGTTTAACACAGCTTCCAATTATAATTTAATATGTAATGTAATCATACTTGAGCAGTTTATGAGGTAGGTTGTTGTTTAATTCAGTCTTAGAACCTCGCAAATTCCCAACTGGGAATTAACCCAAGGATTGTAATTTGATTGTTTAAAGTTTAAGAAAAACATCAATTTGAATAATATTGCATCGTCACTACCTCTCTGGAGAATCTCGAATGTATAAAGTTAGTGTTTTGGGAAAGTATCACCTCACATCTTACTTCAGAAACATTGTCTGCTGGATCAAGGAACGGATTCACTTCACACAGAAAATGCATCGACCAATTCAATGGGTCAGGAAAATATACTATATGATCCTTGCCATAGTTGGTGTTCCTGGTAAGTGTTGAAAGTCCATTATCCTGAGTAAATCTATGCATCAGGTTGCTTGTGGTATTTTTCGGTGGATAATCATGTCACATTCAATCGGAATATTATTTATTTTATTCATTTACAGGATGTGGGTGTCGCTGGTTAGACCAGCACTTTTTGCCCATCCCTGGTTTCCCTTCAGAAGGTTGTGGTGAGTTGCCTTCTTGAACCGCTGCAGTCCTTGAGGTAGGTGTCGGTACATTCACCGTGCTGTTAGGGAGGGAGTTCCAGGACGTCTCCCCAGCGACAGTGAAGGAACGGCGGTATATTTCCAAGTCAGGATGGTGAGTGACTTGGAGAGGAACCTCCAGGTCGTGGGGTTCCCAGGAATCTGCTGCTCTTGTTCTTCTAGATGATAGTGGTCGTGTGTTTGGAAGGTGCTGTCTAAGGAGCCTTAGTGAGTTACTGCAGTGAATCTTGTAGATGGTACACCCGGCGGCCACTGTTCGTCGGTGGTGGAGGGTTTGTATATTTGTGGAATGGGGAGAAATCAAGCAGGCTGCTTTGCCCTGGAAGGTGTTGAGTTTCATGAGTGTTGTTGGAGCTGCACTCATCCAGGCAAGTGGAGAGACTACCATCACACTCCTGACTTGTGCCATGGTGGACAAACTTTGAGGGTGGGGGGGTGGGGCAGGAGGTGAGTTTGCTGGCCGTCGGATTCCCACTCTTTGATCAGCCCTGGTAGCCACAATATTAATATGGCTGGTCCAGTCAATTTCTGATCAATGGTAACCCCCGGGGTGTTTATTGTGCCGGAATGAGCGGTAGCGATACCATTCAGTGTCAGGAGGTGGTGGTTAGATCCTCTCCTGGAGGAGATGGCCATTGCCTGGCACTTGTGTGGCACGAATGTTGCTTGTCACTTGTCAGCCCAAGCCTGGATATTGTCCGGTACTTTCTGCGTTTGGACATGAAGTGCTTCTTTGGTTGAGCAGTCTGGAATTGTGATGAACATTGTGAAGTCATCTGTAAACATTTCCACTTCTAACCTTACGATGTAAGTGAGGTCATTGATGAAGAATCTGAAGATTGTTAGGCCGAGGACACTTGATGGATTTAACCATTCGGTTACCAGCATCACTTTGCGATTCGTGGAACTCAGTAGAAATTTGAGTTAAAACTTGTTCTGTGCAAATAGGAATTGTTTTATTTGTCTTCTATTGATTCATTTTAAAGTCCAGCTATCATATGGCTCACCAACAGGCAATTTGTAGACAATTGAACTTTCAAACAATCACAGATAAAATTGTATTTGCTCAGGCAAACAGATAGCGCCTTCATGTTACTGGGCTCTCGTCACCCCTGGATTCAGCCATTGTCCTTGGAGAAATGAAGTGAAAAGTGCTTGTTTTATCAGACTTCTGTGTTTCTTTTTTAAATTATGTATTTAAAAGTTGTGTTCGGGAAAATTATTATTGCTGTATCATGCTGTCTTTTAAATGAATTTTCAGAATATGTGTTTTTAAACCTTAACTTAAAACTGGGGCTTAATATTTACGCTAAACAACTATCTTTTACCTATATTAGGTGTATTAGAAATATCTGGCTTCTACAATACTACCCTGGGGATCTCCTGCAGTGATGTCCTGGAGTAGAGAGGATTGAACTCCGACCACCACAAACATTTTCTTTTCTGCCAGGTATGACACCAACCAGCGGAGTCTTTCCCCCTGATGCTCATTCACTCCTGTTTAGCAAGGTCTCTTTGATGTCATACTCGGTTTAATGCTGCTTTATGTCTACGGCAATCTCTATCACCTGTGGCATTCAGCTCTTTTCTCCATGGTTGAACCAAGGCTGTAATGAGGTCAGGAGCTGAGTGACCCTGCGGAACCCAAACTAAGCATCCCTGAGCAGATTATTGCTGAGTAAGTGTCGCTTGATAACACTGTTGATGTCTCCTTCCAGCAATGTGTTGATGATGGAAAATATATTTAAGGGCGGTAATTGGCTGGGTTGCATTTGCCTGTTTCTTGGCACACACACACCTGGACAATGTATCACCTTGCCGTTAGATGCCAGTATTGTAGTTGTATTGAAGCAGCTTGGCGAGGGGCGCGGCAATTCCTGGAGCACAAGTCTTCAGTACTATTGAGGGGATATTGTCAGGGCCCATAGCCTTTGCAGCATCCAGTGCCTTCAGCCATTACTTGATATCACGTGGAGTGAATCGTATTGCCTAAAGACTGACATCTGTGATGCTGGCGACCACCGGAGATGACCGAGATGGATCATCCACTTGGCACTTCTGTTTGAAGATTGTTGCAAATGCGTCAACATTGTCATTTGTATATGTGTGCTGGTCTCCTACATCATTGAGGATGCGCATGTTTGTGGAGCCTCTGCGTCCACAGCTGGATATGGCCGGACTAGAGAGCTTAGATCCAATGGCTTTATTGGGGAATCAGTGAGCTGTCTATTACTTGCTGCTTATACTGTTTGGCACACCATTGGTCCCGTGCTGTAGCTTTATCAGGTTGACATCTCCTCTTTCGGAATGTCTAATGTTGCTTCTGGCATGCTCTCCTGCATTCTTCATTGAACCAGGGTTGATCCCCTGTCTTGCTGGTAATGGTAGCGTGCGAGATATGCCTGGCCATCGGTTTGAAAACTGTGGCTGAATGCAATTTTGCTGATGTTTCATAGCGCCTCACGGATACCGTGTCTTGGCGTTGCATGCTCTGTTTGAAGTCTATCCTATTTAGCAAGGTGGTAATGCCACGGATCATGATGCAGGGTATCCTCAATGTGAAGATGGGACTTTGTCTCCACAAGGATTGTGCAGTGGTAATTTATACCAATACTACTGTAGACAGATACATCTGCAGCATGCAGATGGGTGAGGATGGGGTCAGGTATGTTTCCACTCTTGTTGGTCCCCTCACTACTTGCTGCAGTCCCAGTACTGCAGCTATGTTTTTCGACCTGGCCAGCTCGGTCTGTGGTGCTACTATCGAGCCACTCTTGGTTATGGTAATGGAAGTCCCCCACTCAGAGCATATCCTGTTTTTTTACCACCATCAGTGCTTCCTCCAAGTAGTGTTCAACATGAAGCTGTACTGATTCATCAGCTGATGGTGACTGGAATGCGGTAATCAGCAGGAGGTATATTTGCCCATCTTTAACCTGAAGCCAATGAGACTTCATGGATTAGAGAGTCGATGTTGAAGAATCCCAGGGAAACTCCCTCCTGAATGTATACCACTGTGCTGCCACCTCCCCAGGGTCTGTCCTGCTGGTGAGACAGGACATAGCCAGGAATAGTGGTAGTGATGCCTGGGACGTTGTCAGAAAGGTATCAGGTACAAAGTACATTTTCATTCATTCGTCCAGACAGTAAAGTGTATTCATTACATCTCCTGGATTATCTCTGAAATTATATACTGTATATACATTTTCTAGCTCGACGACTCTCTGTGTGATAAAGGTGCTGCATTTAGCACAATGTGGTATCCTGTTGAATCAAACATCAAACCAAGAAACTTGGTCTCACCAAGGTTATCCGTTAACATATGTTAGACCGAGTGTATGTGACGAACTGAAGTAGAAGACCTGACCCTGGTGACCATGTTGGGTATTTGTCAATATAAAATTGCCCCGAGTGTGGGTAATTAACTGGAGTCAACACCCGGCTGCAGTGACATGCAATTCCTGGACATTCTGTCATTGTACAATTGTATTCAGTGTGGGGAATCATCTAACTCTTATTCCAAGTAGAGTTGATGACAAAACTTTATGGTGCTGATTAAACTCCTTCCCACTCGTTCGGCGAATGAGTGGATTTTGAATGTTTGGTCACTGGGGTAACTGGAAATTGCATATTGGATGGTTGCTGAGGCAATGGTTGAGATTGAGTAACCTCCGAGCCGATCGTCATCCACAATTTATTGATGTTAAATTCCATGATGCCTCTGCTCAGAAACGGAGAATTATGTCAATATTTTTTACTCTATTCTTCGTTCTTCATCCTTCAGTTAACGGAGTGGCAATCGTGATCCTGTCCTATGGAAACTGTGGCCTCTCCACCTGCACCACTCGATACCTGGTGGCAATGTCAACGACGGATCTTCTGGTCATTATTACTGAGATTATTACCAGGCGAATCAATTATTATTATTTCGAATTCAATTTCCTGTGGGTCACTCCTGTGTGTAGTGTTCAATATGTTCTGATCCGTGCAGCCTTAGATTGTTCTGTCTGGTTCACCGTCGCTTTCACTTTTGATCGATTTGTTGCCATTTGTTGGCAGAAGCTGAAATATAAATATTGCACCAAAAAAACTGCGGCCGTGATTCTAGCAACAACCGGGATTTTGCTCTGTTTAAAGAACATTCCAATGTACTTCAGATTTAAACCTAGAAAGATCATCGATAAAGTACCAATGGACTGTTATAATAAGCCAAGCTATTTTACTGACCCGAGATGGATTGGATTCAAAATGTTTGAAAAGGCTTTAACCCCATTGATACCATTCGGGTTAATTCTGTTGCTTAACGTTCTGACAGTCAGACACATTTTAGTGACTAGTCGAGTCCGCAAGGGACTGAGGGGCCAGAACAAGGGAGAGAATCAGATTGACTCAGAGATGGAGAGCAGAAAGAAGTTTATTGTTTTACTCTTCAGCATATCCGGCAGCTTTATACTTCTGTGGTTGGTGTACATTTTATATTTTTTCGGTGCTGCAGATGGGTTAGATGATGATTCTTACTATAACTTTGAAAAAATTGCATATATGCTGCGGGATTTAAGTTGCTGCACAAACACATTTATTTATGTGGTGACTCAGTCCCAATTCAGAGACCAGTTAAAGAGCGCGGTGAAATATCCAGTTACATCAATTATTAATTTGATTAATAAACGATAACATTGACAGCAGCTCAATGATCCAATCTACAGAGCAGGAGGGGACCACCGGAGGAAGGAAAAGAAAGGGCCTGGAGGATTCAAAACCTCAATGAGCCATCAACACAGGCAAGTCATCTGATCGTCCATCCATCCATCCCTGCAGGAGGGATATCCATTCACAAACTATCGACATACACTGCTCACAAACACACAGCAACAATGCACACACACTAACTAATTATATACACATACTAACACATATACCATAATACACACTAATAATCCCATTTAATCCTAAAACCTGCTTCAAAGTGAAACATAGCAGTTAGTGAGGCATCATGGGGTGCATGGCTAACGGACTTGACCATTTGTGAAACGTTGTTAGTTCCCAGGCACATACATGGGAATGGCTTATTCAGCGGGACATCCCTTATCAGCAGCTGTCTCTGAGGAATGCTGCTGGTAGCACAGAACCACAGAACCCAAGGACAGGCCATAAAGGGGCCTCCGCCTGTTGTTGATCAGATCACTCAGCTCCATGCTGCCTAGCAACCACTAATTGTTATTGCATTGTATACAGCCGACATGGCTGTGGCGCTGTTTCCATAACTGTGTAAAATGTTCATGATTTCACATATCCAGTGGACAGACGCTTGGTATTCCCAGCTTACTGTTCCCCGATAGCGTCATAATCCATTTGATGTTGAAGCATCCCCGATTGTAGGATCCTTCTGCATTCATTGCTGCGAACAGCACCACCTTCCTGCTCAATGCGATAGATTCAGAATACATCCACCAGCTCAGGACTGGGCATCCGTGAGGCACTTTGGTAGCAGCAGAACTGTCCTCTGCCACAGTCAAACCGCATGGCCTGGCACAGCCCCAACTCTATAATTACCACCAAGTCAGGGGTTCAGACCTGAATCAATAAGGAAAACAAGAGGGCGTGCTCAGTTCAGCTCCAGATATACCAAAAGGAATAGGTGTCAACCTGAAGCTATAACAGATAATTTGCATGTGAAACAACATAAGCAGCATGTGACAGAAAGAGATAAGAAATCCCACAACGAGCGGATCAGATATAAGCTCTGCAGCCCTGTACCATCCAGCCGTGAATGGTGGTGGAGAAGTAAACAACTCATTGGTGGCGGAAGCACCACAAATATCCACATCCTCAGTGATGGAGGATCCCAGCACATCTGTGCAAAAGAGGAGGTTGAAGCATTTGCACGAATCTTCAGACGCAAGTGCTGAGTGGATGATCCATCTCGATCTCTTCCAGAGATTCCCAGCATCACAGATGTCAATTTTCAGACCATTTGATGCACCTCACATGAAATGAAGTAACAGCTGAAGGCACTGGATACCGAAAACACCAGGCATTCTGACAATATCACGGTATAGTACGCCAGACTTGGGCTCCAGAGATTCCCAGCCCCTAGCCAAGCTGTTCCAGTACAGCTACAACACTGACATCTACCTGGCAATGTGGAAAACTGCAGAGGTGTGTCCTGTACACAAACGGGACAAATCCAACCAGCCAATTACCGTCTTCTCAGTCTACTCTCCATCATCAGCATATATGTTGAAAGGGTCATGAACCGTGCCATCAAGCAGCACTTAAGTGGCAACAAACTGCTCACTGATGATCAGTTTTGGTTCCACCAGGGTCACTCAGCTGCTGATCTCATTACAGCCTTGGTTAAAACACAGACAAAAGAGCTGCATATCAGAGGTGAGGTGAGTGCATCTGCCTTTGACACCAAAATTGTATTTCGTCGTGAATAGACTCAAGGAGACCCAGCTAAACTGGGGTCAATGGGATTCAGAGAGAAACCTCTACACTGCTCGAGTCATAACGAGCAGAAAGTAAGATGGTTCTTGTTGTTGGAGGTCGTCATCTCTGTCCCAGGACTTTACCGCAGGAGCTCCTCTGGGTCGTGTCCTCGGCCCAACCATCTTTAGCTGCTTCATCAATGACCTTCCTTCCAATGTAATGTCAGCAGTGCGGATGTTTACTGATGAATGCACAATGTCCAGCACCATTCGCGACTTGTCAGACACAGAAGCAGTCCACGTGCAAATACAGCAAGACCTGGACAATATCCAGATTTGGGCTGACAGGTTGCAAATAACATTCGTGCCTCACAAATGCCAGGCAATGAGCATCTTCAATTAGAGAGAATCCAAACATCGCCCCTTGGCTTTCGATGGCGTGACCATCACTAAATCATGGCGGTTATAAGAACCCGAACTGGACTAACCATATAAATACTGCAGCTACAAGATTAGGTCAAAGGCTGCAAATCCTGCGGCTTTCAACTCACCTCTTCCAATTCTCTTTGGTAATCTCCAAAGGAAGGAAAATGAATAATTACGGGTCGGGGTCGCTGATTGTCCCGAGGCCTCAAAGAAAGGGGATGATGTTCCCTTTCTAACTAAACACGTCCAGATTTAGTATTGTGATGAATATAGTGATGTTGTATGTATTACGGGTACTTGGTGCAGTAAGCACTAAAGGTCTGGGTTAGTGTGTGTGTGACTGCTGCAGTCTTGTTTCAAAATAATCCTGGTTTGAAAGGTGGGGGAGACGAAACAAATGTAAAAGTTTGGACCAATAGAATTTTGTTTTGAGTAATGGGATTTGCTGTGGAGTTCATTGTGTTTCAGCTTGGAAAGATGATGTCATTGCTGCCTGGAGCTAAGGCATCAGGCATTTTGGGAAAATAGTTCAGCTCTGATCTTTTGTTTTTATGCACTTTATTCCAAACATGTTTAAAACAGCAACGTATACAATACACACTCCACCAAATCACAGTCCGCAGTATGGACAATTTTCACCTTTTTAAGCCCTGACCTCCCATCCCGCTTCCAGCCCTACCACCTCCCCCCCCCCCCCTCGCGCCTCCCCCCCCCCCCCAACAACAAACAGTTCCGCATACATTGCCATGAAGCCCTCCTCTGACCCCCTCAACCTAAACCTAATCTTCTCCAACCGAAGAGAGTCAGACAAGGTACCCTTCCACTCCAGAAGCTCCGGTACATTCGACACCGCAGAAATTGTCACCATTGGCTCCGTCCTGATCTCCACCCCCACAATCTTAAATAGTGTCACAAACTCCACTTCCCAGAATCTCTCTAACGTCCAGCAATCCCTGAACATGTGGGTATGATGTGCACAACCTGACCCTCTCTTCTGTCAATCATCAGTCACCGCTTTGCACGACCTTAAACTGAATCAAGCTCATCCTCAGGCAGGAGGATGTAGAATTCACCCTCCACATCGCCTCGCACCACAGTCCGCAGACAATTCCCCCCAACTCCTCCTCCCATTTGTTCTTGATCGTCACCTCTTGCGCTCCCACCTCCCCCCCCCCCCCCCCCCCCGCCACCCGCTCCCCCAACCACTGTATATATGCCAAATCCTTCCCTCTCCCAACTCGCCTGGGAGCAGCAGTTGCTCCAACAAGGAGTCGTCCGACAATCTGGGAAACACCCTCCACTCTATTCGCACAAAGTCCCACACCTGCATATGTCTAAATGGACTCTCCCTCGGTAACTTAAACCTTCCCCTCAACTTTTCCAGACCTGCAAACTTCTCTTCTGAGTACATGTCCCTCACCCTGCAACCCTCCATTTCCCGTGTATTCCATCCATCTCCCCGCATCTCCCACACACTGCTGTTAACACCGACATGCACTTCAAATGAAAATGCATCCTCCGCTGACTCCACAACCAGACCGTCAACTGCAGCACCGGGCACCCCGGATACGTCCCCGGAGATAACGGCAGCAGAGCTGACACCATAATCGTCAGACTGCATCCCAAACAGGATTCCTCCTCCATCTTGAACCACTCCACCTCGTTCCCCATTGCCTCACATTCGTTTGGCAATGCCAACCCCCCTTTATATCTCTGCCTCTGTAACAGGGCCATCTCTACACGTGGCACCTCCCTGCCCATATGAACTCAGGGATTACTGTCTCCAACTTCCGGAAGACAGATCAAGAGGATCTGAAAAAACAAACGGGAACCTTTGCAGCACATTTATCTTTACCATCTGCACCCTCCCTGCCAGAGTCAGGTGCAACATATCCCATCTCTTAAAATCTGCCCTCATCTCCTCCAATGTTGTCAAATTCCACGTGTGCATTGTAGCCCATTCCCTCGTCACCTGAATCCCCAAATCCCTAAACCTGTCCCTTGTTGCCTTGAACGGCAACATCTCCCAGTTGAACCCCCTTTTCGCCATGTTCACCGGAAACCCCTCACTCTTCCCGACATTTAAATTATATCCAGAGAAAGCGCAGACCACTACAATATTCTCATGGTCCTACCCATACTCTCCAATGGGTCTGGCACAGACAACAACAGGTCGGCCGCGTACAACGACGCCCGATGGTCCCTGCTCCCCATCACAATCCCCTGCCACTCCACAGAACCGCTGAGTGCCTTGGCCAAGGGATCAATCACTGGCGCAAACAGCCAGCGGCGAGAACGGACAGCCCTGTCTCATTCCCCTCTGCAATCCAAGGTGGGAATCGCACCTGAGATCTTGGTGCTGTGAAGCAACAGGGCTAACCAATAACACTATACTGCAGAATACTTTACTGCAAAGCACTATACTACAGAATACTGTACTATATATTTCACTGAGGAATACTTTACTACATAACACTCTACTACAGAATACTTTACCAAATACTTCCCTACAGAATACTTTACTTCATACTTCACGACAGACTACTTCACGATACAACACTATACTAAAGAATACTTCACTGCATAACACATGACACTGCGTATCGATGGAACTGAATGTTTCTAAACTCTTTAAAACAATAATACAATGAACTAACATTTGAAAACACCAGCTGGGTTGCAAGCATTGAATTCTATTGAGAAGACATCGGTCAGAAAATCGTATTTGAAAACAATGGTTTGTCAAAAATTGGAAACTCGTGAACGAGGTTTGACAAGACGACGAGAAAGAACAGATTCAAACACTTTCATGGGCTACAGATCAATAAGATTTGAGAATTTCGAAAGGACCACTCAATATATATAATAGAATCATAGAATCTCCACAGTGCAGAAGGAGGCCATTCGGCCCATCGAGTCTGCACCGACACTGGGAAAGAGGATCCCACCTCGACCCACACCCCGGCCCTGTTCCCATAATACAGCAACGGACGCGGTGGGGTAATTTATCATGGCCAATTCACCTAACCTGCCCGTCTTTGGACTGTGGGAGGAAACCGGAGCACATGGAGAAAATCAACGCAGACACGGGGAAGGTGCAAACTCCACACAGACAGTGACCCAGGGTCGTAATTACGCTCGGGCTATCTGGCTTTGCCACACTCCTTAAACAATGACCTTCACTGGCTTGACTCCAATATTATATTCCTAAACATTTCAGTATTCCTTCTGCAATAATCGCATGTGTTCATCGTGTCACTCTCAAATCTCAATTTGCATTGCTGCCCAGTGACTAAATTCCGAAAGACGCTTTGAAATGTCTGTCAACCCCCGCTAGCTCTTGTCCAGAGCAGGTTCACGCTGCCTGTTATTTCAGAACTGTGGGAGTGAAAGTAAAACAGAACAATTCTGACCAAAAGTTGTACCCAAATTCTCACAATTGATTCAGACATTGCAAGAGGTATTCAGGAGAATGAAAGAAAGCAAATTATAGAATAGAATTATACAATTCCTGCAGGGCAGACGGAGGCCATTCAGCCCATCGAGTATGTACCAATCCTCAACTTAAGCCCACACCTCCACCCTATACCAGTAATCACAGCCAACATTTTGGGTACTAAGGGGCAATTCAGCATGGCCAATCCACCTAACCTGCACATCTTTGCACTGTGGGAGCTGGAGGAAACCCACACAGACACTGGAAGAACGTACTAACACCACTTATACAGTCACCTAAGGCAGGAATTGAACTCGGGCCTCTGGCGCTGTGAGGTATCAGTGCTCACCACCGTGCTGGCCATTGTATTTAGGTCTTATGGGGTTAGCAAGAAATTGAAAAATATTAATATATGGCGATTGCTGAAGGGAAGACTGTGTGTCCACGAGATATTGCGATAGTCCAGCAGAGGGAGATTGCCAAATGTGAGACTGTATACATATGTGTGTGTGTTTGTGATACAGACAGTCCAGCAGGGCCTGATTGCTGGGGATGACAGTGTGTGTGTGAGATACACAGAGAGTCCGGCAGAGGGAGAATGCTGTAGGTGAGTCAGTATATCTGTGTGTGGGGGAGATACAAAACATCGACGGAGATTGCTGAAGATGTGTGAGATACACAGAGAGAGTCCAGCAAGAGGAAATAGCTGTAAACCAGTGTTCTTCAAACTTTCTTGACCGGGACCCATTTTTACGAAGCTCCTAACCTTCGCAATCCACGACGGACGACCTTTTCGCTCACCTTTAATGTGACAATTGAGCCTGCTCCGTCCTCACAACCTCACTTGCTTTGTTATTCAATTCAATAATACTAATAATGACTTCAGCTGACGTCTTAAGATCTCACTCCATCCATTGAAAGAGATCAAGAGGTTTGTCCTCGAACTCGCCATATTGAGTCTTGAAATCCCGATGAAGTTTTGAGTGGTTTAATCTTTCATTTGCCAGTACTTCCCTGTGTATAACACACATGGGCTTTGCATCCTGATTTCCTGTGCCACAATTAATGAACCCATACTTCAAGAAATCATCTGGATGCTGCTTTGTTCCTGATTTCAGAAACAAGGCCGCCCTTCTCATCAGAAGCCAAGCTGGGTCTTGGGGTTTGTTTGAAAGTTCTTGTGATGGGGCATCCTGCCAGGTGGCTTTGACAATCTGCTCACGGAATTATCCAACATAGTTCACCACCTCCTTTTCCCTTAGGGCCTTGAGGTCATTACGTGCAGACCACTGCTTGATCGCCTTGTGGTCAAAGATGTTGCACTGAACAAACTTTTCCACCAGGAAGGTGATACAGCCCAGTCCAGCTACTTGCAGCGTTCCACGGCAACATGGCCAGACACATTCATAGCACCAGGGACAGCTATAACTGTTCATCGTGACCCTCGGTGTTTGCACAGCTTGATCCAGCCACACACAAAGGTGGCCATGAGGATGAGGGTGACATTGAGTTCAGCTTTTCCCTCCCTTATCTGGAGATTTGTACAATGTGTCCTTTGGGACACGATCCATCTTGGATCTCCAGGTGAACTTGAAGATGCCTCTGACACTGCCCTGGCACAGGATCGGGTTATGAACCAGACCCGCACCACCTACAGCAACAATGAGAAATCCTCACACCTGGTGACCAAGTTGTTGCCTGCAATGGAGAGGGAGCGTTGCTCTCACATGCTCACTAGATCGTAGTTTTTTCGGGCAAAAATATACTTTATTTATAAAATATCTGTAAATATACAAACATTTTAAAATGGCCATCTCACACAGTGCAATAATATTCAGGTTCTCTACGAGTGTCATTTTGCCCACCATGAGGGCCTTCAATGCAGTCAAAGTAACATTGCATACATTTGAAAATAATCGCAACAAATGGTGCAAATCGTTGTGGACCTGCAGAGTTTGGGGAATTGTTCGATTAGTAGTCTCCTGTTCCTTATTTCCATGACATGCTTATCTTTTCTCTTATTATAATATATCATTTTTAAATGTTTTACAGACAAATCTGGTGCCAGTAATTCATTGGAGCAGTCAAGGATCAAACATCTTGGGAAAATACACAAATTATTGTTTACTTCACACTTATGTCCGGGGTCTCCGGGGCTGGACATGATCTTGCACCCACCCTGGATGTGGAAACATGAGGGAGTGCTACACTGTCAGAGGGTCAGTACTGAGGGAGAGCTGCACTGTCAGAGGGTCAGTACTCTGGGAGTACTGCACTGTCAGAGGGTCAGTACTGAGGGAATGCTGCACTGTCAGAGAGTCAGTACTGAGGGAGTGCTGCACTGTCAGAGGGTCAATACTGAGTGAGTGCTGCACTGTCAGATGGTCAGTACTGAGGGAGTGCTGCACTGTAAGAGGGTCAGTACTGAGGGAGAGCTGCGCTGTCAGAGGGTCAGTACTGAGGGAGTGCTGAACTTTCGGCTACACTTCACATAAAGAGATGCAGTGAAGATGGTTTCGCTCTTTGCTGACTTATTAGATGAGGCGGTGTCTGTCCTTCAGTGTGTGGTTACTGTTTCAATGTTGGGAAAGTGTTGGAATTGTGCACAGCAGGACTCCTCAAGCATTATACAAGTGTCTCGAGACAGCGTCAAAAAGTAGCTTATTGGGGGAGGCTGGATTGAGTTAGTAAAGATGTTTATGCTCACCTGGTGTGAACTCATCCCAACTCCCAGCTCCGAGCCAGAAACCTGGAAAGAATTCCCCAGAACATGTTGTTGTTAATCGTGTCATTTTTGCTCACCCCCAGAAGTGTTTTCAATGCCAGTAAATGCTGAGGATGCAGTGGTAAGGGCACACTGAGGATATGATGCTGCCTGTTGGTCACAGCCAGTAATTACAGCGTTACCTGTTTACATGGGAAATTCCCATTCGGTGCTCACATTGATAAATGTGCTGATTGCGCAATCATGAATCTGACAACACAGGAGGGGTCATTCAGCCCAGTGTGCTTTGAAAGAGTTGCAAAGCTTCGTCCCACCCATCGCATAGCCTCGATAATGATTCCTCTACAAATACTGGAACTGCTTCCAGTGCCCACTGCAGCCGTTCTGTGTGAAAATGTTCCTCCGCTCCTCCCCGAGTTCTTTTTGCCAATTATGCTAAATCTGATTTGTTTTGTTTGCAACAAAAGCAGTTTCTGTTCATTTCTTTTATTCATGTCGGACATAATTAATAGCAGGTTTGTTAAATCTCTCCTAAATATTTTCTTCTCTGATCCTCCCCTATTAAACTTCACTGGCCTATTTATTCTCCCGTTCCTTATTTCCCCTCCTCTCTCACTCTTGATTATCTCTCTGTCACTTTATTTCACTATCACTCCTGTAGGAATGGGAGGTTTGCCGAGGTGGAGCTCGGCCGCGGGCGAGGAAGTGAGACCCCACTTAGTTGTGGTTCCCCCTGGCACATGTGCCAAACCCCACCACCACCACCCTCAACCCCATGCTGCCCTTACACTCACCCCCCACCCACACGGCCTCCCTGGCCGCGGCCTAATCATGCGTCTTTTCTTGTGTCTTTCAGGACCTGCTGGAGCTGGGTCGGGTCCCTCTGGCATCCCCCACTCCCAACCCGTGCCCAAGCCAGGCCCCCGTGAGCCGAGCAGTGACACTGAGAGCAGCTCGGACACTAGCCCTCGACCCGAGAGGATGACAGTGATTTTCAATCACAGCTGTCTCCAACAGGGGGGGGGGGATTGGCCGGACACTTTGGGTGGCCCAGACGCCCCACCCACCCTTACTACGCCAAGGATTCGAGAGAACCACGTGATGGACAGGCCAGCTCGAATGCAGGGATCACCCAGTTGGAAGGTGCTACTGTGGGCAGGAGTTAGACATTGTCATACGATGCAGAGTATGCAGCTCATGGCAGAGCAGGCTGTCATCATCCTCCAGACCCGCTGTCACTGCCAACCCAGGGCTCGCACCCCACAGTGCAGCAGGTATGTATCTCAGAAGCGTTTACAAGCGGGGGCTGGCCAGGGATATAGGTGGTGGTGGGGGGGGGGGTAGTGTGGGAGTCCGATGCTCCTGGCCAGTTGCCCCCTCTCCATTCTCCCCAGTCGGTGAACCCGGAGGTGATCAGAGCATCCTGTGCGCATTGGCTCTGGTGCACACGTCATGCAGCCTCTCCTGCTTGCTTGGGGGCCCCATGCCCTGCCCTCCCCAACATCCACGTCGGTCGAGGCCTGGAGTTTGTCCTGCTTGCAGCAGGCCACACGATGCGGGCCACCCTATCAGCATCATACTGGAAAGCCCCTCCAGAGCGGTCTAGGCACCTGAACTGCATCTTCAGTAGGCGGAAGCATTGCTCGATCACGCTCTTGGTCGCTGCATGGGTATCGTTGTAGTGGGTCTCCATGTCAGTCTGGGGCCTCCGGATAGGCGTCATCAGCCACTACCGCAGTGGATAATCCCAGTCACCCAAGAGCCAGGGCATCTAGAACATGTCCGGAATCACCGAGTGTGCCAGGATGAAGGCACTGTGCACATTGCCCGGGTATCGGGCACAGAATGGTACACAGCTTATGGTCACATCTCAGCTGCACGTTCATTGAGTGGTACCCTATTCGGTTTGTTTAGAGCTGCTGGCCATTTGCAGGTGCTTGTAGGGGGACATGAATCCTGTCAATCACCAGCTGGACCCGAGACACCCCATTAATGCCAGCGAGCCCCGCTGGCCGGGCATTCTGGTGGACACGGTGGGGGCGGGATTGACGCCGGCCCTGGGATATTCTCCGACCCGACGGGGGGGGGGTCAGAGAATCACGCCCTATGTGCATGCCACGTGGGTGCCCTTGCACTCCAGGGTCTCCCATCGCACAGGGGCCCACCCGTGTGGCAGCTTGCAAAGTCATCTTGGTTCCTCGCTCTGCTCCATGCCCGTCGAGGTCTGTGTCTGTCCCGTTGCCGGGCCTTATCTGTCTTTGTATTCCCTTTCTGCTCTGTGCATCCCCTGTTTTTGTTCCCCCCTTCCCCTACCCCCCCCCCCCCGTCCCCCGTCCCCCATCCCTCAGGCCCCCCCCCCCCCCCAGTGTTCTCTCCCCCTTCTGCCCTCTACCCCCCTCCCTTTTGGCCAGACGCTCCCTCTCCCCTGACAGGTGCGCCGCGGCTTCTCTTACTGCCTGCCTTCCCGTGCGAACCCTCCTCGCTAGTCAGGTGGCTCCCCTGCCAGTGCTGGTCTCGAGCTGGCCCTGTTTTACCTACCCCTCTCCACCCCCTATCCCTCCCACTTGCCTGCTTCCCCTATTCTCGCTCCCCTTTCCTGTTTCCCATCTGCAAAGTGAGAAAGGGGACGAACAGGAAAACGAGGCAGCAGTCCCACTCAAAAACATAGTCCATGTTACAATCTTTCTTTCCGCTCCGTCCTCCACTCTCATTCCCTTACTTCCTCTGCCCCTGCCGCTTTCACCGCTGCCACATCTGCTCTCCCTCCAGGCTGTTCATTTTAACGAACTCATCGGCCTCCGCCAGAGTGCTGAAGTAATGTTCCTTCCTCTTGTATGTTACCCAGAGTTTGCCCAGGATTAGCATGCCGAATCGCACCCCTTTTTTATAGAGCGTCGATTTCACTCTGTTGATTTCGGCCCCATTTTTTTGCCAAGTCCATCCCACTGTCCTCGTCGACCCTGACTCTGTGCCCTTCCCACGATCATGATTTTGGCTGTCGGGCCCACCTCAGGATTTTTTCCCCATTCCTGGAATCGGCGCATCTTTGCAATTATCGCCCTTGGTTGCTCCCCAGTATTGGGGGTAGATCGGAGCCATCTGTGTGCCCTGTCCATCTCTGGCGGGTTTGGAAAGCCTTCCCTCCCAACTAGATTGCCCAGTGGGGTCCCTCCCCTCAATCTCCTGTGTATTGCTCTTCTGAGGATCTGTAGGGATATCACAAATAGGAGCAGCAGGAACATCTACTGGATGGAATACTTCAACATTCAATATGTTCATATTAATTGTACATTCCTGAACTTTGCTTTTTTCCCGTTATGCTCACAGAACCGCGGGAAATCTCCCATCAATATAATCAGTGAGAATCCACAGAGCTCCCCGTGTCTAGAATACAGAAGATTCGCAAGTCTTTGATTAGGCAGTGGATATTATCCACATGGACTTCAATAAAGCCTTTGACAAGGTACCCCATGGCAGACTGGTACAGAAGGTGAAGTCTAATTAATGGGATCAGAGGTGAGCTGGCAAGATGGACACCGAACTGACTCGATCATAGAAGACTGAGGGTGGCAGTGGAAGGGTGCTTTTGTGAATGGAGGGCTGCTGTTTTCATTATCAATAAACGATTTGGAGAAAAATGTAACTGGACTGAATAGTAAATTTTCGGATGATGCAAAGGTTGGTGGAATTGCGGATAGCAATGGGGCTGTCAGTGGATACGGCAGGCTATCGATCGGTTAGAGACTTGGGCGGAGAGATGGCAGATGGAGTTTACTCCAGACAAATGTGAGGTAATGCATTTTGGAAGGTCTAATACAGGTGGAAAATAAACAGTAAATGGCAGAACCCTTAAGAGCATTGATAGGCAGAGAGATCTGGATGTACAGGTTCACAGATCACTAAAAATGGCAACGTGGGTGGAGAAGGTAGTCAAGAAAGCACGCGGCACACTTACCCTCATTGGTCAGGGCATTGAGTATAAAAATTGGCAAATCATGTTGCAGCTGTAAAGAACCTTAGTTAGGCCACACTCGGCATATAGTGTTCAATTATGATCGCCACACTACCAGGATGTGGAGACTTTGGAGAGGGCACAGAAGAGGTTTACCAGGATGGTATGGAGAGCATTTGCTATTTGGAGAGCTTAGATAAACTCGGTCTGTTCTGACTGGAACAATGGAGATTGGGTGATGACCTGAAAGAAAATTATGATGGGCATGGACAGAGTGGATAGTCAAAGCTTTTTAACAGGATGGAAGAGTGAATTACTCGGGGACATCGGTTTAAGGTGCGAGGGGAAAGTTTAGAGGAGATGTGAAAGGTAAGTTTTTTTACACAGCGGGTGGTGGGTGCCTGGAACTTGCTGCCGGAGGAGGTGTTGAAAGCAGGTACGATAGTGATGTTTTAGGGTTGTCTTGACAAATACATGAATAGGATGGGAATAGAGGGATACGGAGCCCGGAAGTGTAGAAGGTTTTAGAAGGGCAGCATGGTCGGCGAGGCTTGGAGGGCCCAAGGGCCTGTTCCTGTGCTGTAAATTTTCCCTGTAAGAAGTCTTACAACACCAGGTTAAAGTCCAACAGGTTTGTTTCAAGTCACTTGCTTTCGGAGCACTGCTCCTTCCTCAAGTGAATGAAGTGTGTTTTTATGTCTGTGTTTGTATATTTGAGTGCATGTGTGTTTGTATGTGTTACAACACCATGATCCCAGCCAAGCGCATTTCAAAGCTCCAAAACCTAGGACTTGGCTCTCCACTCTGCAACTGGATCCTCGATTTTCTGACCAACAGACCACAATTAGTAAGAATTAACAACAACACCTCCTCCACAATAGTCCTCGCTACCGGGGCACCGCAAGGCTGCGTATTTAGTCCCCATACTCTATTTCAGATCCAGAGCCTGAAAAGATTTAATCATTTGGACCCGTTCTGCCTCGTAAGGGGCTAGCCGCGCAGTTTCAGCAGCCTGGATACAGGAGTAGTGCGTGGAGACATGTTCATGAAGCACACAGGTCTCAATGGCCGTGGAGAGAGTGAGCTGCTTTACTTTTAGTAGCTGCTGGCGCAGGGGCTCAGATTGAACACCAAAAACAATCTGGTCACGGAGCATGGAGTTAGAGGTGGACCCGTAGTTGCAGGACTGCGCAAGGTCGTGGAGGTGGGTAATAAAGGACTGGAATGGCTCGTCCTTACCCTGAATTCGCTGCTGAAACATTTATCTCTCGAAGCTCTCGTTGACCTCGACCGCAGAGTGGCTGTCGAACTTCAGAATTATGGTCTTGAACTTCGATTTGTCCTCCCCCTCAGCAAAGGTGAGCGAGTTGTAAATGTGCAGAGCGTGGTCACCGGCTGTGAAGGGGAAGAGAGCAATCTTCCGTGCATCCGAGGCAGCTTCCAGGTCCCTGGCTTAGAGGTACAGCTGGAAGCACTGTTTGAAAAGTTTCCAGTTCGAGCCCAGATTCCCGGTAATGCGGAGAGGAGGCGGCGGGCGAGCGGAGTCCATTCTGTAGGATGGCGCGAGACTGGTGGAAGGCAGATCACTGAAAGGTAGGTCTCAGAAGTGCGAGCATCCCACAACTTCTGGTACCATGAAGTGTTAGCTAGTGCAGACTTGAGAGATGAACAGACACTTCCAACACTGATGAAGTTCAACTCAATTTTATTAGCTACTTTTAACTAACTAACACACGATGACTGTGGGTCTAAATGATGCTAACGTAAACTAGAAACCTAAGCCTTGTCCGAAACAGTTGATTCAGTACGTGTTGTAAGGCTGTGCTGGGCTGGATGAGTTCTTGTTACTCAGAAGCAGCACCCAGAATGAGCGGGAACCGTGGTGCCCTCTGCTTTTATAGTGTGTGTATTCTAACTGCTGATTGGCTGCGGTGTTTGTACATGTTGATTAGTCCCTGTGTGTGTCCATCAGTGTGTGTTTGCACCATGATATACTGGTGTATATTATGACACTACACACACGACTGCATGGCAAAATTTTGTTCCAACTCCATCTACAAGTTTGCTGACGATACGATACGGGGCCGGATCTCAAATAACGAGTCAGAATACGGAAGGAAATTAAGAATCTAGTGGAGTGGCGCAGCAACAAGAATCTCTCTCTCAATGCCAGCAAAACTAAAGAGCTGGTCATTGACTTCAGAAAGCAAAGTACTGTACACACCCCTGTCAGCATCAAAGGGGCCGAGGTGGAGATGGTTAGCAGTTTCAAATTCCTAGGGGTGCACATCTCCAAAAATCTGTCCTGGTCCACCCACGTCGACGCTACCACCAAGAAAGCAGAACAGCGCCTATACATCCTCAGGAAACTAAGGAAATTCGGCATGTCCACATGAACCCTTACCAACTTTTACAGATGCACCATAGAAAGCATCCTATTTGGCTGCATCACAGCCTGGAATAGCAACTGCTCGGCCCAGGACCGCAAGAAACTTCAGAGAGTCGTGAACACCGCCCAGTCCATCACCTGCCTCTCTTTGCGCGAGTGTGTTTTTGTGTGTGAGTGCGTGTGTGTCAGAGACGCATGGCCGGTGATGTACAAAGTGACATTTTCTGAGGAAACAATTTGACACTGCTTTAATTTTTGTAATTAATCTTTGTTTATTGAATTACCACACACACATTGTCAGATTACAGTTAGTCAGAATGGTGACCTACCCAGCTGGTGAGCAGATAGTTGAGGAACCTCAGTGGAACATCACAGTCTCCTCGCAGCGAATTTTTAAAAATCAGAACACCATCTATTTCAGAAAAGATTGCGAGGGCACATGGGGGCTCGGTCCGTTTCTCTAACCCTCCTGAATTGTGAATAATCTTTACTTCACTCCACCTGGTCTCTAATATTCACGCAGCTTGGAGATCTGGGCCATGAGCGGCCGGAGAAATGCCAGGTTTTGGACAGGAGAGAAGAGGAAAATGACCAACCAGACTGGTAACAGTGGGGGAGGGACTTTGGTTATTGTGGTGAGAGCAGAGAAGCTGGGATTGTCCTCCAGGCACCGAATGTGAAGGGAAGATGTAAGAGGTGTTCAAAATCAGGAAGAGTGTTGACAGAGTGAATAAGGAGGGACTGTTTCCAGTGACAACAGGGTCTGTAACACGAGGAAACAGGTTTAAGCTGACCAGATGCGACATGAGGAAACTTGGCTCCACGCGGTGAGTTGCTGTGATCTGGAATGTGCTGCCTGACAAGGTAATGGCAATGAATTCACTCGCTAAATTCCAAACTGAAATGGATTGGATATTTGAAGGTGCAACTTCCGCAAATCTACTGGATTTGGGAAAAAATAGATTCATTTTCACCACAGCTGGCCAGATGGGTGAAATTCCCCCTTCCTCCTCTGTGGCATTCTGTGATCACAGTTTCTGATGACATTGTGCAGATCCACAACTCTTCCAGGAAGTCACTTGGAGGCTCAGTTTGACAGATGGAAATGTAGCAGGGAGGTGACTGAAAGCCATTGCAGATAGAACAGAACAATCCTGAGCAGCAAAGAGATACTTGCAGCTACTCCCATCTCCTTGACCAGCCATAAAATGGACAGTTATCTTCAGAGAATCAGAGGTAGTGTGAGAAAGTGCAGAAGGAGTAGCCATGATCCTACTCAATTGAGGGCCATATGGGCTCCTCGTTCTTAATGTATTCTTTCCCCGCTTCCCCAATTGACATTTCAAATGCAGAACATTTTAATTGAAGGGGAACATTTTCAAGATATATGACAGTTACCGAAGACCAGTTATTTGCCCTATTCCACCACAAACGACCACGTTGATTCCCGCGATCGCCACACTTTCCACATTGCTGTCTGGAGGGCGAGCGAGTCATTTAACATACAGCAGAAGGTTTCAATGGCGACTCGCAGACAGCATCTGCAAATCATATTCCTTGTCACACAATTGGATCGAGACAAATGATCCCACGGGGTGTGAAAACAAAAGTTATTGAGGAGTTTACAATACCCTCGACACAAAGGGAAATAATGCGATTTCTTGGCATGAGGATTTTACCGTAAATTTGTGCCACATTTTAGCAGCGTGGTTGCTCCACTGATGGACTTGCTGAAGAAGCGGAGCACATTTCAGTGTACAGCGGAGTGTCAACAGGCATTTGAATGCAAGAAGGCTGTGCTAAACACTGCTCCTGTGTTGGAGAATTACAAGAGGCTTTGTGATCGGATTGAATGAAAGTATCTGACCTTAAAGAAAGATGCTGAAGCGTGGAGAAATGGATGGCTTGCTCGGAGACCTTCTTGTCCACAGAGACGGTTAATCAAGAGGCATTCCAGCTGCAGGAAAGCAAATAACTGAAATCCACTGTACTATTATCAATGCTGTTTGGTAAAACCCGTTTTTGGTTTATGGGATATTGTTATTGAATTGGAACAGTTAATGGGGAATTCATTAAGGGTTATACATCGATTACTGTAGCAGTCTGGGGTCTTCATGTTTTTGGTTGATAAATAGCCTTACAGTGGGCGTTTATACAAATGTTAACTAAATTCATAGAATAAAGTGTGTTTTTTTGATTAAAATTGCCTAAGAACTCTGTTGCACAACACCTGAAATACAGGCTTTGCTTATCCTAGCCAAAATCATTAAACAGTTATGTGTCTGGTGAACTTCATCATGTACTTTGGTGTTTTCTAAACGCTGGCCCATAACGCAACATAAAGTTGGTATACCACAAGGAGGGCATTTGTTTCATAGCGGTTTACCTGGCGAGTCTCCGGGCCAAGACAAGGACTTCTTTTTGAGACACCTGAAGAGGTTGAGGCCGTTATCAACAAAGATGGACTGAGGTCCAATTAAACGCGAGGTGTAGTCGTGGATATCTTTATTTGCAGTTTCTTGTCAACGCTGCGGGCTGAAGGGGTGCTGGGTTTCACTATATGGTTCTTGATAATCGGTTGTTGAAGTGTTTTTTCTTCCGAGTTGAAGGAATAATTACATGTTGTACAGTTGATGGATCTGAATCGTTTCCCTCCCCAGAAAGTTAATTCGCATTTTGGCCTTGATCTTGTGGCATTTATTGTCCTGATGGGAACTACTTGCGAGCAACGCATAATGCAGGCAAACAGGAGAGTGGTAGGGGGGAGCGGCAGTGTAAAACCAGGACTAATAGGTTTGGCGTGGTTCGGGTTTGAGTTGGGAGAGGGGAAGGAGTGAGCAGAAATTTGTAACTGGAACCACATCGACTGATCTTGGAAGGGGCTTTTAACTGTGTTTGAAACCCAGAAATATCTGGTCTATCGACGATTGCAACCGTGCTTCAAACTTTCATGAAGCAGGTGGGAGGGAGGGGACAAGGGGAGATTCCTACATCCACATGATTGGGAAATCTCGTATTTCTCACATGTACATGCGGTCTACTCAAGAAATCTTTTGTTTGGTAAGTCTCTGTTCCTGGTTGTCTTAAAAGTAGAATATGTGGGGATAGTGATCTCTGATCACGCTCCACATTTGGTGGACAGGGAGCTGGAGACATGCCCTATCAAGCACACCCCATTGATACTAGATGTGGCACTGTTGGCTAAGAAGGGGTTCTGCGATCGCATGGCCGAGGCTATTGAGGAGAACATCAGGTTTAACAACAATGGATCTGTCTCTTCCTCTACACTGTGGGAGGCGCTTAAGCCGGTGATTTGAGTAGAGGCGATCTTATATAAAGCATAGTTACATCGGGCAGTGAGGGAGCGTTTAGTGTGAGAGATCCAGGAAACAGACCGCCGCTACTAGGAGGCTCATCCTCCGGAGCTGTTTGCTACCAGGAAGTGGCTTCAGGTGCAGTTTGACTTGCTATCCACTGGAAGGGTCGAGCGGCAGCGCCGGCGCGAGGGGCGTGGGGTATGATCACCGGGAGAAGGCAGGTCATCAGTTGGTTCCCCAGCTGAGGCAACAGGCGGTCTCTCTGGACCTAATGAAGTCCGAGTACTGGAAGGGTGGATTAGTGACAACACCGAGTGGCCAATGTGGCTTTTCAGACCTTCGCCAGGATCTGTACTGGTCAGCGCCACTGGACTGAGTGTGAGATCTGATGGAGTTTCTGGATAGGTTTCTCCCCGAGAGGAGGAGGGTTGGGAGTAGCTGGCGACCCCACTAGTACCAGATGAGATGAGAGTGATTGGATTGATGCAGAAGAATAAAGCCCAGGGCACTGATGGGTATCCGGGTGAATTTTACAGGTAATTATATTTCGAGCTAGGACCAGCAACGGTAGATATGTCCAATGATGCTGTAGCTCGAGGTTACCTGCCAGATATGCTGATACAGCCTCCCTCTCCCTTATTTTATGGAAAGATAAGGACACAACAGAGTGTGTTTCTACAGGCCCATTTCACAGCTAAATGTGGATGCCAACAGGGTGGAGAAGGTAGTCAAGAAGGCATATGGCATTCTTGCCTGCATTGGCCGGGGCATTGAGTGTAGGAATTGGCAAGTCATGTTGTAGCGGTATAGAAACTCAGTTAGGTCACACTTGGAGTATAGTGTTCAATTCTGGTCGCCAAGCTACCAGAAGGATGTGGAGGAGGAGTTTGCAGATGAGATTTACCAGGATGTTGCCTGGTATGGAGGGCATTAGCTGTGAGGAGAGATTCAATCATCTCGGTTTGTTCTCACTGGAATGACGGAGGTTGAGGGGCGACCTGATAGAGGTCTACAAAATTATGAGGGTATAGACAGAGTGGATATTCAGATACTTTTCCCCACAGTAGAGGGTGAATTACTCAGGGGCACATGTTTAAGGTACGAGGGGCAAGGTTTAGAGGAGATGTACGAGGCAGATTTTTTACAGAGAGAACAGTGGGTGCCTGGAACCCACTGCCGGAGGAGGTGGTGGAAGCAAGGACGATAGTGACGTTTAAGGGGCATCTTGCCAAATACATGAATAGGATGGGAATAGAGGGATACGGACCCCGGAAGTGTAGAATAGTTTAGTTTAGATGGGCAGCATGTCAGTGCAGGCTTGAGGGCCGAAGGCCTGTTCCTGTGCTGTACTTTTCTTTGTTCTCACAGGACCATTTCACAGCTAAATGGATGCCAACAAACTGGCTAAGTTACTTCCTTTGCGGTTGGAGCCAAGTGTCCCAGGTATAGCGGTGGGGACTAGACGGGATTTGTGAAGGGTCGGCAGCTCTTCTCTATTATACACCGGTTCTGAATGCTGCCCTCGTGCCTTCTTTGGCAGTATGTGATTAAAGCTATGAATGCAGAGAAAGCATTCGACAGAGTGCAGTGGAAGCACCTCATTGAGGGACTTGGATTCGGGCAGAAATGTGTGTAACTGCTAGACACGAATCTCGGGGCGCGCGTTCGCTTCAAGGCAACAATGTTGTGATATTTTCCTCTGAGCAGGGGTACAAGACAGGGATGTCCATTGTCAGCGCTCCATTTCGATCTGCCGATAGAACCTCTGGCACTGAGGGATTCTGAGGGATGGAGGGAGATTGATCAGCTTTATGATGATGACCTGCTCCTTATGTCATGGATCCGGTCTGCTCTATAGACGGGTTGATGAGGCTGCTCAGCCTTTTGCTTCTTTTCGGGCGGTAAATTAATCTGGGAAAAGTCAGTACTTCCTGGTTACTCCACCAGAAGGGCTGCTGATCTGGGGGCATTGCACTTCCGCCTGAGCAGAGGTAGTTTCTAGTATCTGGGCATGCAGGTTTCATATTATTAACATAGGTTTCATAAGTTAAACTTTCTAAGTTTGTTTGATAAGTGAGACTTGATTTACAGAGATGTAGTCGCCTTTTCCCTGGTGAGCAGAGTTTAAAATGAACCTTCTGCCGAGGTTTCTTTTTGTGTTCCCAATTTTTCTTGCTAAATCGCTCTTTGATGGAGTGAACAAGTAAGTGAATGCCTTTATATGCGGGCAGGGTGCCGAGAATTCACAGGTGTACTTCCAGAGGGGCCAACAGTCGGATGGCCTAACAGTATGTAATTTCCTCATATATTACTGGGCGGACAAGGCGGAGAAGGTGTTCGGGTACGACACATACTTGGACACCATGTGGGGGAGGTTGGAGGCAAGGTCATGGAGAAGGTCGAGCCTTTCTGCCCAGTAACGAACCATTGCCACTCTGTATAACGGGATATACAAACCCAGTGTTTATCTCCACCTTGAAGATATGGAGACAGCTCAGACAACATTACAAGACCAGTGCCATGTCACTATTGGATCCTTTCAATGGTAACCATTGTTTCGCCACCGGGTTTGGATCCAACATTTAATGCCTGGGAAGGAGTTAACGTGCTTCAGAGACCTGTTCATAGATGGATGGTTCGCCAGTTGGGAGGAGTTCTCGGCAATATTCCAACTATCAAGGTCACACTTTTTTTCAACAGTTCAATAATTCAATTGCACAATTTAGTCCGCAGTCACAGCTTGCCCTATTCGGGGCAATCTTACGTTAGCAAATACTCGGGGGGGGGGGAGGGGGGGGGGGTATATTGAACATGTCTGAACGGGCCATCACACTGGAATCTTCGTGGCTTGATCAGTGATGGAGAAATGGGAGGAGGTGCTGGGACCATCTGAGATGAGGTTGTGTGGAATGAGGCCCTCTGTTGGGTAAATTCCACCTCACCCTGCGCGGGTTCAGACTCATCCAACTCATGGTGGAAATGAGAGCTGAGATTTTTTTTCCTTGCTGTTTTAGTGAGAATAAA